>NC_044191.1:19054025-19354025 GCF_900880675.1 Sparus aurata | reverse complement strand
TGCTCATCTGTACAGTCTGCTAAATAACAAAGTACTTCCTGTCACAATTATGATTATGTATTCTACTGTCTATATGCTGTGGACACGTCCGAGGCATGAAGGCTTGCTTTTTGTTTTGGCTGAGATGCAGGCACAAAATGCTTTGGAGCAATTGGATTGGGACTTGACTTATGGCTCATTAAAAAGCTATTAGTACAATAGAACATCAAAACCAAGGCCAGTGGCTACCCAGCCTACGGCCCATGACGAGGCCACCGGCCGAAACTCATTGTTCTCATAACTAATCTGATGCTGCTGTTATGAGACATGGAAAAGCATGATTGAGCAACATCCAGCATAAATCACATTTAAATACTACAAGCCATAACTGATCCATGTGAACATTGACTACCGTACATCACACACCATTCCACAGATGAAATGAAGGGCCATCATGCCATAAAGTGATCACAGATGTGACCAAAAGACACAGTATCAGTGAAGAAGATAATTAGAACATGTTCTTATGTAATGACAAAAAAAACATATTGTGCAGAGGATGGGTGATCAAACTGTGCTGGAAAAGTGGGGAAAAGGATTATTGAGGGAGAGGCAATACCACCTTTGGTTTGTCAGTCATCCACGACGGAGGCAAGGCCCTCATAACTTGTGGAAACAGATTCTACACTCTATTCATTCTCTGACAGGCTTTTGCTGTGAGTGCTGGAATGTTTGTGTGTGAAATGTTTTTTGCATAATGTTCAGGGCTTTGAAGAATTAAACATGTGCTCAGCCAGAGCACACAGGAGCACACAGGTTTACCTGCCAGCAGGCGTTTAAGCTTAAGCAGGTTTGTTAGAAAATATGTATAAAGAAGTTTTCTGTTCAGTGATTCTTCCTGTCCTTTCAAGGAAGTTTAGTTTCAAAAAGTTGGATTAAAAAAAAAAAAAAAAAGCATCACCTCACTCTCCCAGCATGATCCTCCTCCTACAAAACAGAAGGTATCTTGTTGCATAATAGTCACTTTATGTATCGGGTCATGGTGGTTATAAACGTTTTGATTGGTTAGGATTTTCTCCCTAGCATCACTGACTCTTTTTATATGCACACAGGAAACAAGGCCATGGGGATCACGTTTTTATGAATTTCATACATGCAGTCTTATTTTAGAAACAACATCGACATTATTGTTAAAAAACACAGATACAAATTGATCGTGAATTATGGAGCTGCAGAGAATTTCAATGACAGTGCAGTCTGATGACAGTCTCTGTATTGAGACAGAACGCCAGTCATGGTGCGTTCAAATGCACCTCCTAAACTCAGTAATCTCTACTCAAATGGCCAAGAAGGTCGTTTAAAATGTTAGTTGTTCTTTCACTACAATACTTTTAATGATTAGATGTTACAATAATAATAATACATTTTAAATCATTTCTACAAAGATTTTTTAAAATTCTATTTGAATTCTTGAAGATGCAACATTAATTAATTGAAAATTAAATGTTATTTTGCTATCGCTAATTGTTTCAGACTCCTGACCCTTAATTTAAAATGAGATGCAGAAGTTAGAAGAATTTAGAACCCCTGTTCTGGACTGATAATACTACTTAGGTTGTACAAATGTTCATGTTTCACAAAGTAAACCGAAAAGGTCAAAACAACAAACAGACAGTTGTTTTTGTTCCGAGGAAGACAAAGCTCTGCTGTGCTGAACAGCTCAGACAACTAGTTAGATATCCAGAACTGCTCGACTGACAGGAAATGGAACGTTCTTGATTAAATTATTGGTTGATTAACATGCAATCCAATCATTTCTGCCCTGTTGCTCATGAACATGGTCATAAGGGAACACTTCCAAATATGTAAAAAAAATAATAATTAAAAAGTAAACATTTTGTAGACAATACAAGATTATAGTAGTAACAAGATCATTGCGACAGTGCAAAACACAAGGGATTAAATGTTTCCCTCTTCAATTCCCAGGTCTTTCATTAATCTTTCCAACAGACATAATCAAGAACAGCTATCAGAACTACAGCTTCTGTATAAAAAGCTGTTAAATCCCTCTGAGTACAGTCATCTCATGCACAAAACTGGTTGTTAGCGGGAGAGGAACCCTTTCATCCCTCCGCTGCACTGTCCGTGAAACACAAAATTTAACGGCCACTTTCATATACTGAATGCACAAATGACCTTCTCGAATAGGATACAGACTGATGGTTACCTGCTTCAGGGGCTTGCACGGCAGACAAATAAATCTGACATCCTGCTGTTGACCAGAATAATTTCATCCACTGGGGAATTTATCATGTGGTATATGTAATAAGAACACAGGTGAAAGGATTGTTTAGATTTGAGAGATATTTATTTTTCCTCAGACACTTGTCTCTTATCTACCACATCCAGATGAACAATTTAACATTTATATGCTGTCTTTCTTTCCCCCTCTGCTGGTTGATTTCTATTATTTTTAAAGACTGAGACTGAGCCACCTGACGGAGGAAGCTGCATAACATATATGAAGGGCGTATGTGTAAAGGTGTGTGGATGTGTGTTTCTTCACCTCCCGTATCTAAAGCCAGGGTCTGTCACTGTGGTAAACACAGGGCTGACAGTCGGCTCAGGGGAGGCCAAACATCTGATTTAACACTGGTACCCTGGAGGGCATAAATGAGGACCCTGCAATCCCTGTAAGACACACAAACACCTGCACACACACACACACACACTCTCACACACACACACACGCCGCCCACAGGCCTGATTTCCATGGTGACTTTCCGCCAATGTCACGCTGCTAACGACGCCGCCCCTCGGTCATTAGCATGCTGAATGGAAGTCATCACTAAAAGATACAACACAATACTCCCCTTGGTCTGTATTTTAATCCATTTATCCTTTCTTCTTCTCTTCATTCCATTTCTGTTTTTCTTTAATGTCTCTTTCTTCCTGCTGCTGTCCCCTCACTGTAGCACTCAGTACTGAATAGAACCATCAAAGCGGGACACCTGTAAAACTGTGTTTGCCCTAAAATGAATTGAAACCAAATTAGCCTGAGCTAATTTGACCCCTTTGTTATGTTTTGATGCTGCTTTTGTGGTTTCATGTAAAAGTTACATTTAATAACTGTAATTTAGTATTTAAACAATAAAAATATCCATCTATCAACGAATGAAAACAATTGTTTTCAGCGCATGTTTCAGTGTGTTTTTATGCTCCTCGTAAATGTCAAACATTCAAAGAACAAAATATCTGAACAGAGATGAAGACTCGAGTCTTCGACTTAGACTTGAGTTGCCCTGAAGTCTCCACACACAGATACTAAAAAGACTTGGATGAGGGTCTAGTGAACAATCTTTGTTTTAAGTCTGGCGAGCTGGAAGTCATTTCGTCCCTCCCGTTTCACGAGCACATCGTCACAGATGATGACGTACGCTGCAGCAAAAACCCAGCTCAAAATAAGACCATGGAGAGCACGCTGGAAGCTGCAGTGCCGTTGGTCATCAACTTGATGAAGAGGTGATGAAGACTTCACACAAGGCGCAAACACAAAGATGTCTGTGGAATCAAAATGATGGACTCTGGATCGACCACATCAAATTTCATAACACAGACACAGATAGATCAGCTAGTCATCACATCTATGGAGGGTTAGCAAACATTTTTCGCTTAGCATAATAGGCTATCTTGATGTTAGCTTGCCTGATAAGACTGGCGTTGGCTGAATATTGATATCATGACTGTAAAAATGGTAAGGTAATTTGATATTCCACTTTCTGCTGCCAACATCTGCTGGCTACGTAGGTAAGTAGGACCTCAGTACAGTACTCACTCTGTATTGTAGCTGCTGCCAACATCTGCTGGCTACGTAGGTAAGTAGGACCTCAGTACAGTACTCACTCTGTATTGTAGCTGTATGTTCATGTTACAAGGCCAAAATACAGATATGAACTTGAAAGGACAGCTTTCATTGTGTTTTATTCATATTGAAATGCAATAAGCCTGTTTAAAGTGATCATATACCAAAAAACTGATCAATGCTGATACTGTATGCTAATAGATAAAGGAGCGATGATAACAAGGTTCACATATGTTCATTCATATATAGTACTGGAGGGTTATGAGCAGACCAGATGGCAAGATAGCAGCCACTTCTCATATGGCAGAGGAGGACATCAGGTTAATGCACAGGAAAGGCGAGGTGCAAACCTTAGACACTAAACCTCGCATTTGTCACATATTTAGGTGGGGTTTATTATTTTTGTTTGGTGATTCTGCAATGCAGCTGTGTTCCACTGATCTTTAAAAGTTATGGTTCTCTCCCTATTCATTTACACTGGTTGAATTGAGGTATCTCATAGTCTGAGGAAGCTGCTCTGTAGTCTGGCGGCACAGAACTAAAACTCAGGTTTACTTCGTTTAACTTATATTACAGTTAGTTATTAATCGTACATAGCCCCACTTCATCTGCATGTATCCTGCAAACAGCTGTGTTTTACAAAAACAGTATTAAAGACAGCTTCTCTTATTTTCGTCACTTGCTTCAAAAACAAATGCACCAGCCAGATCAAGACTGTTTAACACAGGGTGGTAGTGCTCATTCGGTTTTTGTCCACATTGGCGGCCAGGTCTACTCACTAATTTTCTTATCAGCGCCCCAAGCCAAAAAAAATCTCCTCCCACCTCATTGTTGTTGTTTTGAAATTCAACACTTCACATATGAGTGACTGAGATAAAACTCTCTCCACCAATGGCAGCGGCAGCAGATCAGGGTGCAATGAACCTGCACGACTTGTGTTCATGAATCACTGCAATCACAATCAGAATATTCATGACCTGTTATATAAACCATCTGTATAATATGCACAAACCCCATCTTCAACTCCAAGCAGAAGGTTAATTTATCTCCCTTCGACATCTTTCAGTCTCTCTATGACTTGGAACAGATTAGATTGTGGCATTACTAGAAATATCCCACAATATTGTAGATTTGGTAAGCACAGTATAGAAGTATTTTCTTAACACATTTTGTCTGTTTTCTTTATTCTTTCCTGATGTTATGCAACTTCATCTGAACCCCTGGACAGGCTGCTCGGAGGCGGTCCGCTTCCTCTGTATCCAATTATCTCTGCAGGTCCCCTCTGTCGATAATGAGTTATCACTCTGCTCCACCCTCCTATTTTTTTATTATCATTTGTGCTGCTTTCTCCCAGTTTTCCTTGATCTCACTCAATTTCACATCTCTCTTTGTTCCCCCCTATCTGCTGCATGCAATGCACAAACAAATGTAATGTAAAACCGACCCAAACTATGGAGCTGTTATTTTCTTTGAACATGTCTACTGTACAGTCAAACAGAGGCGATTTGAGTGTGAAAGCAAGGACAAGGAGAGGTGTGTGTTTCTGTCGCCAAGCGAGGCCTTTCATGTTGGTCTGTGAGTTGTAGTTCAGCTATTTTGTTGCTCAAGCAAGTCAGAAAACCCACAAAAACTTTTTAAATAATGCAGAGGTAGGAGAAAGACAAATACTTTTCTAGGTATTTTAAAACACAACCAGAAACATTCAAATAGTATCTATTAATCTCCTTGTCTAATTGTATTTTGTATACATTTTATTTCAGGACATTTTGGTCTTAATATGCTTTCAGTCCCATCTATGCAGAATCCGCTGCATCTACTTTCACAAGATCTAAAATTCGAATGGATTCTGTATCTGGAAAATCTAAGATATATAGTTTGAAATCAGCCTTGAATAAATGCAGTATGTTCAATATTGTATAGTGCTCTTCAAAAAGGGTGCAAAAAAAAAAAAAAAACACACATTACCTGCAGATTATTTTTCTACATTCAAATCAGTTAAATACATACCATGGTTTCTTAGTAAAATCCAATTTTTGCCTAAAGTTTTGTCTTTCACCAGGTCGTCTTTTGGACCTGAGGAAAGACACATACGCACAGGTGCTGAAATTTTGGTGAGATAAAACTTCAATTCCACAGGTTCTGAGTCTACTGAAACTGGGTCTGCATTGTTACAACCCCCAGAGGAGTTTTGGACTCTTGTGAGCCACATCACCTCCTCCTGCTCTTTATGCTCTCCCTCTGTTCTCCTTTCTACTACTCGCCTTCTCATCTTCCTTCCCACAATCCTATCTGGCTGCCCCTCCTGCTCTGTGCTGATGCTTGTTTTGATGTCTGCCTGGTCCAAGCAGCAATCTCATCTCTCTTGCGGCCTTTCTTTGGTTGCATGTGTGAATACTGTGAGTATTTGTGTGAGTGAGTGAGTGAGTGAGTGAGTGAGTGAGTGAGTGAGTGAGTGAGTGAGTGAGTGAGCGAGTGTGTGTGTGTGTGTGTGTGTGTGTGTGTGTGTGTGTGTGTGTGTGTGAAGTTTCTCCAAGGACAAGGCATATGGTGCACTCAACAAGTCCTGGAACCTGAACAACAAAGTGCATCGTCGCCTTATCAAATGACACATATAGGGTGTTTTTCGCATCTGATGACACTTTCAACCCTGCTGTGGGAGAGAGTGTTAGGCAATTCTGCAAAATGAATGCCGACACTTTTAAAATCCTTTGCTTCTACAATATCTGCACAATGCAGCTACACAGCTGTTTAAGTTTAGGGAAAGATCAACATTCAAGGTAATTTATTTGTCATTATACAACACAGGGCTGCATAACATGAACGTTTGTAAGCTCCTTCGTGCGACACACACCTAGAACATATATTCATATATCTTTACACGTTTTTTGAATTTGCGCCACGATGAATGTTAACAGCAGCAACAAAACGGTGATGATAATGTAGGTCCACATGTTGACACACCGAGTTCGACCTCTAGGGAATACTGTCCATCAACTTTGACTTTGTGTGAGCGCCAAGCATCAATGCCGCAAACACAGAGTCTTCACCTCTTGCATCTGTATGCACTGCTATTGCCATAGTGTAACTGTGGACTCCCTCACTGAATTCAGGTGTGCTTCATCACCACCGTCATCTCAACACCCCGACTTCCTGCTTTACACACATACATGATACACTATTTATCTACACTGTCTCGACAATGTGAAAGGTTAGGAATCATTAAAGTTAAAAAAAAATATTGGGAGGTTTTTCTGGTGCTTTATCGATATCCATTAAAACATTTTCCCACTCATGGCTGATTTTTCTGACCAGTTGGCAGGTTGTGTTTAAATTGTTTTAAATGTATTGTCTGAGTCACTCTTCAATCCCTCTTCCCTGGGAAATGATACAATCTGAAATATCTCCACAGGTTTGGCTTCTTAAGCTGAGTTTAAGGTTAGCTTTTACACTACACTGTACTTGTTGAAAACACTCTTATGTTTTGCTCAACATTGAGTAAGTTAGAAATGATGATTGATATACAATAACTGATTTAGAGTCGGGAAGGATAAGAGTATTGATTTTAGTGTAAAACAAGTCCCCCCTCTCACACAATATTCTCCATTTTGGGTCTGACTGTTCAGAATTGAATTGGTTCACATGACAGAAAATGGTTTCACAAGACTGAAAATTACCCCAATTAATGGAGGAACTTGTAATCCTTCAATTAAAGTTAAAACACTAAAACCATCCACATATGTCAGTTTAACATTTAATCTGAACAGAGGTTCTTTGAAAGGTCAGATTTCAAATGATTTGAACACAGTGCACAGAAACTCCTGGGTTAGTCAGCAGAAAAAGCTCCTCAAGTAGAAAACGTATTTTACAGGGAATGATGGTGGCTGGCCATAGACAAAATGAGATCTCACAAAACATTCATCCCTTCAACTTTAATCTCCTTAAAGGGCTCCTTTATTTACAATTCATGGAGGTATTTTCACCATAAAGGCACCATTTTAAGGTGCTCCCTGCCAAAGTTTGAAATTAAAAGTCTTTCTATAACACAACACTCTGGCCATCAGAAGTTCTTTTCTTGAAATGGAAAAGGGTCCTTTCTCTAATCTCGGCTGATGTATAATCACATACACACATTCACAGCCTCTCACTACTGGAAGCTAAGACTGATGGGTCAGACACTGAATTTCTCTATCAATTTCTATCAAAACAACCTCATAGACAAGTTAATGTATCAAAGTACAAAGCTCTAATATGTAAAAGCTGAATAATGTTAACATGGGAGCTACTGTCTAACATCTGTAATCCAACCATCCATGCGGCAGTCACTGTCAACATGCAGCAGCAGACACTGAGCTGCCACCACAGTAATGCTGGCGACATTAGGTGGTTTCTATGGCAGCAAAACACTCAAAATATCCACAGAAACATCTTGAGTTATTTGTGATTGTTATGTCCATCTTTGAGAACTCACTATGTTTCAAACAGTCTCTGTTTCCCCAACCTAAAAACTATATAGCGCACCTCGCAGCTCCTCTGGCCTTGCAGCATACTGCACATAGACAGCAAAAGAGTGTTTATCAAGTTTCACTGGTTGAGCTTTTATAAAAAAATTCGATCCACTGGCACTGATGAAACAAGACAAACTGTAAAGCTTCTCCAGACTGATTGAAAGAAAAATTTCAGGAGGGAGAATAACTTTAAACCATACAACAATTATGCTCCTGTAGTAGGATAGATAAAAAGATGACAAGGGCATTTTTTAGAAGACAGGAGACAACGTGCTTTGTGTTAGTGTTTGTTGATTTAAAAGCACTGAACCCACACATCAAGACATGATAATAGTCTGTCTTGGATTTTGATGACTCCCTTCATCTCTTTCTTCAAGCCTTTGCCTTTTCTTCCTGCTCCCTCTGCTGCGTTAATGTTTATGTTAATGACTCTGTCTTAAGAGAGGTTTTTAGTTGCCGTGAGGAGAAGTTGAGTCACGGACCCGCTTTTCGGGTCATGTGTAATATCCCCTACTTGCCTCCCCTATCTCAGCTTGTGCTTAAAGCGCTCCAGTTCTGTCACAGGCGTCCAAAACTAAAACCTTTTTTCAGACAAATGTGCTTTGTTGTCGGGAAATGAGACTGCATGTGAAAATCGAATGGACATGTTCTCAGTTATTCATAGTCATTCATTCAAACATATATCAGAATCTTGGACTTATGAATTAAGGCTCAAGTTTTGAGAAAACTATAGTTTAGATTAGCTGTTTTATTGACCAGATATATATAAAATATTTACAACCAAAATAACTGACAGCACTGAAAGATTTCATACAAGCAGAGTGTCAAAATCTGTGTTTCTGAGAAAACAGAACAAACAGATGATATTTTCTATTCAACCTATAGGATCCAAATATATCTGGACATGTTGCTAACAAACATAGACAAAATATGACAATTGTCTAACAATCAATTACAAAAGCTGCACAATAACCAGTGACAACAATCACATTCAAAGACAGCTCAAGCATGTCATATGACTGGGACTAAAGTATGTACTATTTCAGTGAAAGCACACACACATACCATAGCTGCAACAACACCACCCAAATCATAAACAAATGTAAGGTTGTGTTTCCATAGAAATGTGACATCGTTGCCATGATACAATACTTGCAACAGAGACAAAACGAGTATTTTTGTCCTGATGTGGATAACTGCTGACCAGTGGTAAACCAGGATCTATCTTGGTACACCGAAAGCCTGGTAAATTACCATTTTTCTGTATGTCACCTTAGAATAATGCTAGCAGCATTACACAACCTTTTAATGAAGTAATTTCTGAAATGATTTATGCAAAGACATAAACATGTAATTAATTGTAGAAATACGTGCCTGTTAAATGATTTCAAGTCTACATATGAGAGGAACTCTCTCATAGGAAAAAATATGTTTTTCTACCTTTTCTGATTATATGGTATGCACTAATGCTGAGGGTATTTCATTAAAGAATGTGGATTGCGATGCTGATCAGAATAAGTGACTCTAAGACAGACAGAAGGATGGATACATCAAATAATGAAAGTGTCTGCTGTAAGTTTACAGTCTTTAAACTTTAAATGAGCGATCGTCGCAAGTGACAGTGATAATTTTCACAAACTTTACAAGGACTTGAAAGGTCAGAGTAATAGAGGTTTGATGATTTTATGTGACAGTACTGTAGAGTGAAAAAGGTAGAAGTGTGAGAAAGAATTAATTTCTTAATAGCATTAAGCAGATCTTAATAGCATTTCAATTGATAAATCACACTTTTGGTTTTGGGAAGCAGGCCAATCTCTTTTCACATGAAAGGAGAAATTTTATGATCATTCAAAATATAGTATATTATAGCACTAAAAGATAAAATAAAAACGGAGGTAGAGCCCAGCTGATACTTGAATTTTGATGCAGATACACATATCAGGAAGTGACAAATTCCAATATCGATATATTGGCCGATATACACATTGTTTGCAGTGATCCCTCAAATATGGTTATCAAACACTTGTGACAAAAATACGTCACAAAGGCAGGATATTCAATAGTTTGACAATCATCTTTATCAACTACAATGGTACCAGAAACAGTAAACATACTGGAACTCACTGGGAATTTAATTATCATGATTTACCCAGAGCATCTTTATATGCATAATAATCTTAACAAAAGGAAGGTTTTATTTCAACGCTTATTGGACAACATATATGCCAACACCAAAATATCTGTAATATGCCAATCTCAGGACGAGCAAGACAAAACAACTGCCTCTTCATAAAATTCTTTTTTTTTCCAGCTTTCACAGGAAGAAAAGGAAATACAGGTCTGTGACTTCTCTGCTAAAAGCAGCCTTGAGCAAAATGATCTTGGGTAATGTTAACCTTTTCTTTACTGACATAAACAAATGCAACATTCATCTAACTGAATCCAACAAAAAATGCCCTCTAGTCTCTAGAAGCCAGATATTAATGCAGCTGGAGGTGACTTTCTCAATATTGACATTGATAAATAAAAAAGTATAAAGCGTTCTTCAAATCAGTTATAATACAATATTTTAGGCTATGCTTCACTGTGAATTATAGTTATTTAAATGTTGTTGAAGCAACAATTAAATCTGTTGTTTATTTGTTTCATTATTGTGCTCCTGTATAAACAGAACCTTGACCTTAAACATCACTTTGTTTAGCTATACTTGACCATGAAAATGAAAAAGCAAGTGGGCGCTCACAATACGCACACACACACACACACACACCCTTCCAATGAAGTCCTGAAAGCACAGCCTACTGAGTGTTAAACAGCAGAATGATGGTGTAATTGGCTGTGAAAGGTGAGCGATCTGCTGCGCCCTCTTCTCCGGGTCTTCAACAAGATCAAAGGTGGCATTTAAAAAAACGATCTATCATTGATAAGCAACGCCGGACTGGAAGAACTAATTATTCCCTCAGATCTGCGCTGAAGTGGCCGGCAGCAGCGGCAGAGGAGGCATCATTACCTGTATGGTGGGGGTGGTCATCTTTTAAGTCTTTCTGTGCTGTTGGTACAAACCAGCTCCACTGAGCAGCAATGATTTAAATTTCTCAAACCTGTTAATGCTCAAAAAACACAAGGAAATTCCCAAAGTCTGTGTCTTCTTTTACTAAAATCAATCTAATCCTCATGTTTCCACAATTTTCATTCTTCCTTAGTCATTCCACATGTTGTCCATGAAAACTTGTGTAAATGCTGTTGCTAAGAGCTTGGAGCTGATTTGAATTAATCGCTGATAAATGACACCTGATACTAGGCTATCAAAGAGATATTGTGGGCATGTCTAGAAAGACATGTAGCATAACACAAAGTGCTGTCTGCTGCCATGTTCATATTCACACGCAGGGTTGGAAGCTCATTTGCTGGGACAATGTCAATCAGCAACTGAGAAGATGATGGATAGTGAAAATCTGGAGGGACAGTGAACCATATTTCAAAGTAAAATAACATATCTCACAACAGAGCAAAACGGCCGCCATGTAAATATGATCTACTGAGCACTCCAACCTCAAGAATAGAACTCAGGGGATGGAGTGACAAGAAATTCATCAAATAAATAAGTCAAATTTGATGTAGCAGAGAAAAACTTTGACAAGCACCAAAACTACTTGATCGCACGCTTTACATAATACAAATCAAGGGTATGTTGCCTCAGACCCTCATCTCTTTCAAACTGCACAACTTTGTCACAGGCTTTCTGTTAAAAACCTAAATAACCTTGATGATGAGGCCATTATTATCATCTTAGACCTGATTAAACTCCCTCATAGAAGACATAATAAAACAGCTTTCACAGTCTGAATCATGGTCTTTGTAATGAATAAACTTATTTCCTGAAATTATGAATAATCAGTGTTGGAGATTTTTAGTAGTAACACAGAAAAAAACCTTACTGATTGGGCCTACTTGATAAATAAATCATTGGCTGCTTCAGTCATAACACAGTGGAGGCTTGGACCTTAGAAGTAGAGATGCAAGACATTTCACATGCTGCATATCTTCTCTTGTCTTTCTATTGTCCTATTTGATCATCTTAGCCTTAAGATTCTCTCGTGAAATCAAGCCATAGACTTCTTCTGTCTTCTGTTTTATCTGTTGTTTGTAATACAAAAAAAAGGCCAAAGTTTCCATCTCTCTCCCTCTGGCTACTATTTGTATGCAAGCCTCTCCTAGACTTTAAATCAAAGCTGCTGTCAAATGTCAGCTATGATAAATCCTTTTCCGGCTGCTTTTGTATGACTTTCATTTCCCTCTCGCATATTTTACATTCCAACACGGCACTGCCCTGAATTACATCTTACTAACACAGTTTTTTTTCAGCTGTCATGTCATATACGACAGCTGTTTGACTTAAACCTAGAAAATAGTCTCTTAGTATGGCATAAAGGTTACATTTCGACAGCTTTCTCAACCTCATTTCTGCTGGCACAACAATACACTAAAATAGGGTCCTGTTGCTTCAAATGAAGTCAAACAGGTTCAATAAGAGCTCTTTCTTCATTCTTCACACTGTCATTTCTGAGATTCTGTCTCAGAATTCCAACAAATTCACCTGCAAAGTCGGCAAGTCGGCGAGTATGCAAGAGCTGTGGATTCCGGAAATTAGTGACATCTGTGGCTCCCTCAAGTACACTTCTGTAAGGCAGATGCTTGTCAACAAAGGGCCTTGAACCCACTTGTCCCCCTATTAATAGATAGCCCGACTGAATTGATCTTCCGGCTATCTCCCTACTGATAGCAACCTCGCAATTTAATTTCTCTCAGTGCATCGTTTGTTTCCTTCTACTTCACTAGAGACAAATTAAATGTTTAAAATCTCCATCTCAAGAGAGTCTAATTTTAAATAGACCATGGACATGAGAATGGTTTTTCAGGTGTGAAAAAGATAGCTGGGAGTCCAGAAAAAACAAGGAGACACTGGTCTGGACCCCAAGTTAGTTAGAGGTAAAAACATAGGACTAATCACACCAACAGTAGCCAACAAGAGGGGCATTGGGGATAATTCTAACCCCTAACGCTTTTGAACAGAATGTATTCAACACCTGGTGATGCGTGAGTGTGTACCCATCACCATTTGACAATTCATGTCCCATCTGGGGACAAACACAAAACAGTGGTCACAACAACAGTTTATGTAGTTTTTTTCAATGAAATTGTAGTATTACAACTAGGTAAAAATTAAAATATGTATGCATGTAGTGTTTATGGTTGGTTTAAAATAAGCCTCAAAGGAATTAATATAAAGTCAATGCAATTTCCTTGATGTGCCCTGATGTGTGCATGCACAATTTATCTTCTCCCGATACTTACACAGATCCCGACTCCAAAGTCAACTGCAAGCCACCCCAAGGTGGTTCGCTAGGCCTTATCATAATCTAAGGAATCGTTTTAACTCACAGCACCATATCTTGGAACTAAAAACCTTTTGTAAGAGCTGAGCGATAGCCATAACTGAACCCATAGTGGAAAGGGGTATTCGAGATCAAAGTGGAAATATTTAAGGAGCATAAAAATGGTGCAAATTGCTGTGTCATGCCTGGAAACTCAACCAACCCATAGGGCAAAAGAGGCAGAGATAGTGTCATTGCAAGAGAGAGGGGAGAGAGAGAAACAGCAGTGTTCATGTGCTTGTATATGTGAATCTGTTTACTGCATTGGGTTTTAGTGATTCAATTTGATTTCCTTGTTTGCCACTGGATAAATACAGTGTAGTTTACAAACTATATAAATATGTCTATTAAATATAAGTGTTTGAGCATAGCTGTGTAAGAAATAGAAACAGCCAAAGAGAGAGAGCAGTTGGGGTGGGCAGAGAGAGGGAGTCTTTGTACCTCGAGAAGCTGTACTCTGACTTTGTTGTATGCTTTCAGCCAGCGAACTTTGGATGGAGAGCAGGGTGGAGGGCCATCTTCAAAGAAACTGAGAAAGGTAAGGCAAAAAGATCAACAGGTTGAATGGGACAAATTTCAAAAGAATGGCAAACATGAATATTTTAGAATAAAATCAAGCCAATGAATGTCGTGGTCAAAGGATGGGTTCACAATTAGTCTTATCAGACAAATTCAGACTACTGAAAGCTCATTTAAGCCTCATTTGAATTTAATTTAATTTAAGAATGTGTTTACATTGGGAGCTTATGGTAGGCTCATTTAATGGTAAGTAAGCAAGCAACATGTGTTGAAAACCTGTCTATTGTTTAAAGACTACATTAAATGTGAACTAATGTGACCTAGCTATGGTTCTTGTAAGTGCTATCTGATTACTCCCTTTCTCTTGTGTGATAAACTCCATCTGACGCTCGGCTCAAAGCACACTGCAGCACAAGTGTCATTTCAGACCGACGCAGTTGTCATTTTCACGCCCAGTGCCCATGTTGTGTAAACAGCAAAAGCACCTGCACCCACTTATGCGGCCCTGGGTGTGATAGTCTTAAAGTGAGGTGGGGTCAGGCCGCAGTGGCGGTTCTAGACCACTTTTAATAGGGGGGCCAGGTTGGGGCCGGATTTTTTGTTAGCGTGCACATACAACCCGGAAAAAAGGATAAATCCCTCATTCAGACAAAGCAGTGTTTACAATTTCAGCAATTTTGATTGGGTAGTAAACTGCTGAGACACTTTATTTCTGCCTTTCCCTTTAGAACAAAATCATTGCAAGAAATCTGTCATTGTATTATTAATGCAGACTCCCTGTCAGGGGGGCCACAGGGGGGTCCAGACTCGGGGGCACTGGCCCCTGTTGGGCCCCCCCTAGAACCGCCCCTGGGTCAGGTGCAGTGATGGCACATTGCTATCTTGAGGAGGCAGAAAGAGACAGCACCATAGACTTACAAAAAGCTGGTCTAAAGTAAAAGGTATTTATCTATTTATTCAGATAGTAAGTGCATATATGGTTTCTGCTGCTGGAGGATCGCTGCAGGTAAGGTCATTCATATTTTCCTCATTAAGGACGTTTTTCTCCCCTCTCATCCAACCCATTTTTGATCAGGATGATACTTTTTATGACTGGTCTGATCCACGGATAAAGATCCAAGCACACACACAGAAGGACGCAGCAGCGCTCCTTCTCCTCAGTTAAATATCAATGTATGTTTTCATATGCAGTTAAACAAATGATTGTGAAGTACAACAGCCGAGGAACACATACTTGTCCCTCACGGAAGATGAGTGCTACTGTTTAATATGTGCCAGGTCCTGGTGGACCTAGCTCTAAAAGGAAATGGGAGGTGACACTGGGATTGGTTTAATTTATGTTCCGCCCAAAACAAAACCATAACCAATTCAGTGTCTAAGTATAAATATAGGGTGCATTCAGACCATTCGCCATGGACAGAAAGAATAGGGCCCACAGAGTCCTCAGTTGCCTCTTTTAACCCAACACCACACAAAAGACTTCATCAGGTGCTCCTACATCAGTACAAGTTTCTAGTTCACCAACATGTATGTAATCCCTCGTTGGCGCGTAATACAAAACAAGGTTGACACTTGGCCATTCCTAAAATTACATTTTTAGAGCAAATTATGCAAACTTACATGTCTACTGTTCTTACGTACCAGATTTTAGTGTGAGTCTGGTTATCATGGTTGTCCAGCATAGGTTTGGGCAAGATTACTGAAGAGTCCTTCAAATCTTTGTTGGAACCAGGCTCTGGAAGTGGATGCAGCTCTTTCTCAATCTCTTCTTCTTCCCCCTCTTCTTCTTCATCCCATGTTGACGGCTGGCTGTTAAGAGCAGGACGTGGGCCGCTGGTATCTCGGCGCTCCTCAGGCTCAGAGCTGAGCTGGGAGCTCGCCGGGCTGAGGTTGCCTGACGAATCAAAGCGGTTGCTGTCCGGAGGACTAGAGGAGAATGAGATTTTCATTGAGAAAATTGCAAAATGTAGTTAAAGGACTACTGCTGAATTGAATAGTTTTATTCCAAAATGCAGTAAATTGGAAATTGCAACTTGAAATTCACTTGTTTGATCTTTGGAAAACTGTAAACTGTAACTGCAATTTTTACAAATTGACTCAAAATAAGGAGTTTCCACTTTGAATGGAGGACAGTGATTTTGGAATAAAACAATTAATTTAATTTATGAAAACAAAAACTGGGAGTAAAAGTCAGGGTAAATAAGCTCAGCATCACAAGATCAAGGAAGGAGGGTCACATAAAACGAGGAAAACTAACAGGGTTCAATAAAGTAACATGAATGAATAAGGCTGAATGCAGCCAGTGTCAAGAGACAGCACTGGGAGGTCCTTAGCCTTGATGGGTGGTCATACTGCATGTTTAAGGCTGTAACAGCATGCTCGTAATGACACCAGCTATTACAGTTTTTCATAGCCTTGAAAGTTGTGTCTCAAAGCCTGTATCTGAGCACAGAATAAAGATATAACCTTCCTAATTCACCTGCATCTACAGAAAATTTACAGCATCTACTAATGAACTTTATGATAAATGCACACATTCATAATTCTTTAACCTTTTAATAAGATTGAGACTAAAAGGTTAAAAACCCTCTTAGTGCAAAGGGGATACGCTTAACCTGAATGATAAAAACATAAGTGGCTGACTGTGTGGCTGCTAGGTGATTGAGACTGCTAACAAGGAGAGTGGCTCTGTGCTTCATCTGGCATGATTTACTTTGTCTTGGACGAAGGCCAAATTACCTCTCACTGTTCCTTTTATTTCAGTGTCCAGTCTGCCTCCGTTATGTGCACTGCCAAGCCATCATAAATCTATCACAGTTTGATTCATATAAACAAATTGGCTGAGGCTTGGAGAATAATTCAAAGAACTGCAGCGGACAGAGAAAGGAGGGGCTTTATACACACCTCACAAATGAATAGCTAATAAATCAATAAATAAATAAAGACCATTGTTTGTTTCCTTCATTGCATGTCCATCAATGTCAGGAAAGCTATTACAGAGACTCCTTAAGTACAAAATAGCTCCAGTATATTTACACATAATGGTAAGCACCTTTCAAGCATATGTGATCATTTCCCTTCTTATGAATTTGATGATAAAACTTACAATGTCAGATTCCTACCTAATTGTTTGTATTTATGGCTGAGAGGTGAATATGAAGTATGTTCTAAACAAGGAATTTGGTTGAACCAACCAAATTCTAAAAGTGTCTAAATCTAAACTAATGGTTTGGATTTTAAAGTCAAGTTGTGGGATGACAAAATGGAGAAAAAAAATACAGAGACACTGATATGAAATGTGGTCCAAACACAACCTAAAGAGGGGAAAAGTACTACAGGGGAGGGGCTGTATACTTGCCTATAATAGCATGATATATGAACATTACCATTTATCATACAAATTGTACTAGCCTTTTTGCAGCTTCCTTTGCCAACAATTCCTTTGGTTGCTCTGTGTCCAAATCTGCATCCATGGTGTCAGTTGTGTCAGCTACGCTCTTGTCTACCTCACATGGGGTGATCTCTAACAGCGGTTTATCAAAACCTTCGGCAAGGGATACTGAGTCATAGGGGAGTGCAGACTGTGGTGACTGTGCTAAACTGTCACAGCTTCCTGTTTTTGAAGTTTCTGTTGGTCCTTCTGTATCACTGGCATCTGCACTTCCAGTTTCCCCAGAACCTGGGGAAGGTTTCTCAGACTCTGGCTCACAAAATTCATCTGTAGGTTTGGGACTTTGGGACTGAGGTTGGGCTGTGACTACAGGAGGGGTGGATTCAGTTTTGGGAGGATCAGTGTTCCCAAACATTGAGCCAAGTTTCATGCCAAACACGGACGAAGCAGATGAGGATTCTTCCTTCCCAGTTGGCTTTTCATCCTGGAAAATACCAGCTGAAAGGTTCTTAAAACCAGAAAAGAGACCACCATCTGTTTGTTGTGGCAGTGGTGTCTTCTCACCAGTGGCTGGAGATGGAGTGGTGGAGAAAAGGGATCCAATAGAGGATGTGCCTTCAGCAGCAACAGACATAAAGCCAAATTTAGTTGTTGTCAGACCTGGTATTTCAAATATACCCTTGGTTTCAGGAGCTGGGGGTGGTGCAGCTTTGTTAGACACTGCAGAACCAGACTCCCCTGAATGCTCAGCTTGCTCACCACCCACTGCTTCTCCCACAGATGGGGCAGTTTTCATGGTGGGTTCAGTCAGAGAAGTTTCTTCTGCCTCTGATTTGTCTACTTGTTCTGCCTTCTCTACTAATCCTTTTTCAGGAGCCTCAGAGTCCTCACTGCTTTTAACATTTTCATCATCAGGTAAAGGTGTCTTCTCTGTGCCTGTCTTTTCAGTGCTTTCTAAGATAGAAACCTTAGCGGAAGGATCCCCTTGTCCAGGCTCTGTGCCAGATTGTTGATGTTCCTCAGATTTTGCTGTTTCAGGACCCTTGAATATACCAAATAGGTCACTTGTCAGGGATTCTGTACCAATGCTACTTGGAAGTCCAAAAAACGAGCTTTTCTGTTGTTGTTGTTGTTGTTGCTGCTGCTGCTGCTGCTGCTGCTGCTGCTGCTGATGTTGTGGCTGACGAGGAGCAGGTGATGAACCAAAAAGTGAACCAGGTGAACTTGAGAAAAATCCACCAACAGTTGTTGATTTACTTGGGGCATTTGGGGTAGAAAACATAGACATAAAGCCAGAAAATGGAGCTGGTTCAGGGGGCTTTTGTGGTCCTGGCTGTCTTGATCCAGCCATTCTTGGTCCAGACATTCTTGGTCCAGACATTCTTGGTCCAGACATTCTTGGGCCCCCCATCCGTGGTCCTCCCATCCTTGGTGCTCCCATTCTTTGTCCTGGTGGGCCAGGTGGTCTTGCCATTCCTGGTGTGGGCTTTTGCTGTGGTAGAGGACTTAGAGGTCCCAATGACGGATCTCTCAGAGGCCCCAAAGTTGAAGGTGTTATGATTTCTCGGGAGTTGGTACCAACAGTTTTTTCTTCATCTAAAGAGGAAGGTTTTGCTAATCCCTGTTCCGGTTCTTTAATAGCTTCCCCAAGCTCTGATTTATCATCAACTGGCTCCTTTGCAGTCTCATCAGAGGCTTTGATTTCCTCTTTAATAGATTTTTCTGATTCTGAAATGGTAGCCTCTGTTGTAATTGCACCCATCGTGGATTCTGCAGGAGTGTTCTCTGTAACTTCTATCACTGAATTGGCAATGTTTGCTTCTTCTGATTTTCCCACATCTGTAACAGTTGTTTGTTCGTCACCAATAACTATTAAATGTTCCTTAGTTAATTTTTCCACATCTGTGACCACTGTTTGTTCCACACCAGCACCTTCTGAAGGCTCTTCAGTTAATCTTTTCATATCTGCCACTACTGTTTGCCCTTTATCATCAACTTTCAAAGGCTCCTCAGTAGATTTTTCCATATCTTCAACTGCTCTTTGCTCTTTATTATCAACTTTCAAAGGCTCCTCTGTTAATTTTTCTATATCTACAACAGCAGTTTGCACTTCATCAGCAGCTTTCAGAGGCTCCTCAATTTGTTTTCCTACCTCTGGAATTGTGATATCTCCTTCAACAATGGCCTCCAATTGTGCAATTTCATCAGTTTTTTCTGGTGGGCTTTTGATGGCACCTTTATCAGTTTCATCGTCTATTCTCTTAATTTCAGAAGTATCTGTTTCTGATTTAGCAGCTTCTGCAACAGCATCCACTGTATCTTTGATTTCTTTGTATTCTTTGGGGATGTCCGACTGTTCCTCACATACGATTTTTACAGCTTGTTGGTCAAGCAGTGTCTCTTTCTCTAGTAAATTACTAGAAGCTTTGGTTGTTACAGTTTCAACCACATCTGAGGAATTTTCATCATGAGAAAGCTGTTTTTGCATTGTGTCCAATTTGTCCACCTCCAAATGTGGATCTGTTGAGGGAATAAGAATTTCAGTAGTGCTCTTCTTGATGTCCAAGCTTGAATCTTTACCATCTTGGCATGTATGTTGGGACTTTAACTCGACTGATGATGTAGAGAGAGGGCCAGAGGGTGCATTTTGTTTGACCTCAACAAGGTGATCCTTTGCTTCTTTTGAAGAATCATTTGTGTCTGAGGGCTGTATTTGTTCTGAGGCAATCTCCTCCTTCACAGGAACAGTTATTTCTGGCTCTGTCTTGGTTTCCTCCTTGAAAGACATTCCAAATAGGCCAAATCCAGTTTTAGATTTGTTACCGTCAGAAACACCACTAAGTGAAAACACAGAGGAAACTTTGAAAACACCCTCTGTTTCAAGTGGTTTAGACACTGCAGGCTGTGCCTCTGATGCTTGCTGATTTTGTCCACCAAACATGGAGAACAGCCCTTTTCCAGAAGGCTCTGAACCTCTGGTTGGTGGTGTTACTGTTGGTCCTGAAGGGGGTTCTCTAGGTCCAGCCTGGGGTGAAGCACCAAGACCTCCAAATTTGGAAAATAAACCTGCGCCAGGGGTTTCTTTTTGTGTAGTTGAAGCTGGAAGAATGCCACCAAATAAAGAAGATCCAGTGGAAGGTCCTCTTGGTGTTGCACTACTCCCAGTATAACCTCTTGGACTGGGTGGTTGCTGAGGTGCAGATGCACCAAACATTGAAAACAGACCTTTGCCTGGAGGTTCTTTGGGTGGAGGACCTCTAGGCCGCACACCTCCAACAGTTGGACCTCTTGGGCCAGATGGTGGCTGGCTACTAGATCCACCAAACATAGAGAATAATCCTTTTCCTTGCATCTCTTGTGGGGTTGACTGTGGCGGTTGATCTTTGGATCCAGGTGCAGATGGGGCATTTGACCCCGAAAACATTGAGAGTAACCCTGTACCAGGAGTGTCCTTGGTAGACGACCCAGGAAGAATACCACCGAGTATAGACAGCCCAGTTTGGGAGGGCGTTTGCTGTGGGGTTGCAGTGGAGCCACTAAACATTGAAAATAAGCCAGTACCTGGTTGCTCCTCAGGCTGTACAGCCTCAGGCTGACTAACATTAACAGCTAAACCATTGTCCTTGGGGGTTGTGATTTCCTCTGTGGGAGGTGTGACAGGACTGGGGTCAAGAGAAGATGAAGGGACATCTATTTCAGTTTTGTCATGAAGCTGTTCTTCCTGTGGTAACTTGTCAAGACGCTGACCTTCTTCAGGAAATACAACATCTACAGTGGTGTTTTTATCCTTGTGGGGTAACTCTTCAAGAGTTTCAGCACCTTCTGGTTCCAAAGTTGTAGTTTCATCCTGGCAGGAAAGGTCACTGAGAGGTTTAACTTCTTTGTTTGCTGTTATTTCTGTAGCTCTGTCCTTTGAAGGCAGCTCAAGTGATGGCTCACAGGCCTCAGTGATCTCAGCTTCAGAGAGGGTAGCTTTTATAGTTGAGCTTATCTTGGTAAGGGCTTGCTGTGAGTCATGTTCATCTGCATGTGTTTGATCTGCTGCAGTCAGTGTAGGTGACATCTCTGGTGAGATTATCTCAACCTGCTCTGGCCCAATGAGTGCCTCTGTGCTGCTGGTTTCTGTATCCCTTGCCTCCTCTGATATCACAGACTGTGCAACAATATTAGAAGGTAAAGAATCCTTAGAGTCTGGTTGTGATACTGCAATTGGAGTGGTATCTTCAGAGGCACTTAGTTCTGGCAGCTCAGACATGCAACCTTCATTGAACGGATGTTGAATTGTCTCTTCTTCTGTTGGACTTGCTGCTGAGATAAAAATATGAGGAAGTCTAACATAAGGTTTTGACTCACCTGGTTCAATCACCTTATCAACAGGAGGAACACCTGAGCAATTAATGCCAATGTAGATTGATCTTGGGTGGCTAATTTTCTCCTGCGATATGTTAGCCACAGTTGAGACCTCACCAAATCCAGTGTTGACATCTGCACACTCTGTGTTTATAGTTTTTTTGGGTTCCTCTGAACTTTGCAGCTGTGACAGTGTTTCTGAAAGTTCTGCTGGGCTTTCATTTTGTGTTGCCTGTGCTTGCTGAGAGCCTTGAAGATCAGATGGAGACTTGAAACTATGCATTGTTGACTGACTGGAGGAAGAGACCAAATGTGATATCATTGGGGATGTTGGAGGGCTCACACTGCATAAAGATGGTTCTGTAGCCATCTCTGTCTGCAGGGCTGCAGATTGATCTTTGGATAATCCAGATGGTAAGGAAGCAACTTGTTCACCTCCAGTTGCCAGTGGACTTGATTCCTGGAAGAATTTAGTTTGTGCTGCTGGAGATTTAAGTGGGCTCTTCGTGTGTGATGGATCATAAACTTCATCTGGTAATTTAAAAGCAGAGTCGTCTCTGTCTCTAGCAAGTGCTGGTGTACAAGGCCAAGAACTTGATACAACAGACGTTTGTGGGCTTTTATCAGTTGTCACTGGTAATTTAGCAATTGCTGAGACAATTGTCTCTTCAACATTGCTGTGCACGTGTGAAGCACTCAATGCAGATGTATCAGCAGTAACTGCAACATGGCTAAAAGCAGGAGTCTGTGTTGGAGTATTGTGTGTCCTGTTGTCCAAAGGTGTATACATACTCTGAGTGTGGTGGGGTATAACAGCAGCTGGTTTTGTACTCTGAGATGGTTGTGTACCAAAATCACTAAATAATGAAATCAAACCCTTGACAGATGCAGTCCCTGCTGGTGTTGAAGACACCTCTGGACTTTGCATTTCAGCTCTAAAGCCTTGGTTCACTGGCCTCTGGTCATGTATTGTTGGGGGTTGTGATATAAGTGCACCAACCTTAGGTACATCTTGAGTTGAAGCCACAGTACTTGTGGGTACAGTTTGTGTGTGATAATGCTGGACAGTGACAGGGGATGGGCATGGATCGTGTTGTTTTGAGAGCTGAAGAGGCTTTTGGGAAAAATAATCTGCAGTTGCAGTGCTCTGCACAGGCTGTTCATGTAAAGACTGCACATAAGGATCAATTATGTGTCTATCATGTGGTTGCTGAATTATTGGAGCAGGCAATGACTGAACAGTCGAAGTCGATTGTAGGGTGGAAACATGGGATGTACTATACAGTGGCTGGGTAGAAAAAGGAGGCAATGCTTGTCCTTTAGTTGTCATTGTTCCACTATGTGACGGGCTTTCCTCAACGCTCGCAAAGCTGTCCACAGTTGGCTGCTTGATAAGAATATTGTGTCGAACTGTCATGTCATGCTGAACAATTGTATCTTGTCTCTGTAACTTTGGAGCCTTTGGCTGAGATCTAACAACAGATGATGTCAAATCAATATCCATACTAGGCTGCTGGTATTGCTGTGGGACTGCATGCTGTGTTTGCAGGTGATGTATATTTGGAGCAAATTGATCATGCTTCTTGGATTCAAAGTGTACATCACTGACCTGCTGATATGCACTGTTCAGTGAGAATGTAGGAGATGCACTGTCCTGCATATTCATTTGAATAGGCGTCAAAGAATAAACCGAAGAATTAATTTGGGCAGAGTTCAATCCTGTTCCTGACTGCATTCTGAAATGTATTGCAGGTTGAGTGGGCGCCTGTTTATCAATTGAATATTTCCTATGTTGTTGATAATTCTGAATTTGAGAAAATGCCGAATCTTCTCTGACCTCCTTGGGAGTGGTTGGAGAAATGGATTGCTGCTGATGGTATAGAATACTCTGAGTCGGAGAAGACACATAGGGAGAGGAAAGATCTGTTGCATCATGAAGACCAATCAATTGGGTTTTGTTTTGAGGATCCACAGTTAGGTCAACAATACCCAGTACTGTTTTCTTTTGTAATTGCCTTCCAGTTTGCCTTCTTTCAAACATTTCTGTCTTTGCTTTGTTATTAGTGTAATTTGTGGGTTGTCCATCTTCTGGTTCAGTGTGATGACTTGAAATGTTAGTTGTGTTAAGGCTATCTTTTGCAGAGAAGTCCACTGGCTTACTTTGTTGACATGTCTCCTTGAAGTTGCACCTTGAATCAGAAAAGACCTCATTACTGTGGTAGGTGGATATCTCTCTAAGCAGTGTCTCAGTTGTGTTGACTACACTCAAAGGTTGTCTCTCTTGTTGATGTGCAGATTTATCCACCAAGAGTGGTACACCAATGGAACCATTCCTTGTTTCAGCTACAGTGTATCTGTCCAGTGGCACAGCTCCAGCTGACAAGATATCAGGAGCTGTTTCAGATTGTTTCTGGCGTTGTTTTGGAGACATGTCCAGGAAGCTTCTGATAGAGTTGGCAGGTGCTGATTCTCGCTGATGTATTTCTCGAGATTCACTGCGCACAAATCCTTGTTGCATATGTTGCTGCGATTCTATCAGCATCTGTTGCCTTTTAGGTTGCTCCTTGGATGGATTCAATTCCACAATTAGTGGAACACCCAAAGAATAAGCAAAGCTTGAAGGCCTTGTTCTTACCAGTGACAGTGGATCTGTATGGTCTAGCATGGTATCTGATTTACATGTCTTTGTTGACATATCTAACGTGCCTTTAACAGAGTTTGCCGGAGCTGTAGAGAGTGGAGAAGATTGGGGAATGGCCTGTGGCACACCATTGGTATCACTTACTCTGGAGCACTGCTCTGTCATACAGCTGGGAAGTGGTGGAATCTGAACAGGGGCAACGTTTCCATCAAAGGTTTGCTGTTTTGGCATGGGGATCAAGCTCTGTGGTTGCTTCTGGCATGTTGATTCCAATGGTGCTGGTTCAACAACCAGGGGTATACCAACAGAATCTTTTCGGGCAACTGCCCTTGGACTTGGCTTATTAATAAGTGAAAGTGCTTCACTTTGAGTCAGCTCATGTTCTGGTATATTCATTATCAGTGTGGCTTGGGGTGGCTTGGGTGACATATCCAGTGCTGTAGCTGTGACAGGTTTTGCTGAGGTAGCTGTGTGATGTGTTTGACCACTGGCAGATGATTGTAAAGTATAATCATTTGACTGGGAAAAGACAGCAAGTCTGCTTTGCTGCGATTGTTGTTGATATAAAACTGAATCTGAAAGGCACATTTTCTGATTCTTAATCTCTTGCTGTGCATTTGCTGGTGAGCTCTTAATATCACCAAAAGGTTCTTGAGAAGGGATATCTACAACAAGGGGTACTCCAACTGAATTTTTTCGTGCAAGATCACGAGCACTTGGCTTGCCTCTCATAAGTGGTATAGCTTCATTGAGAGAGTCATCTGTTTCAACTTCCAGAACAACCTCCTTCAATTTGATGGCGGATTTAGAAGTCATGTCTAGTGTGGCCTTAACTGTATTGGCTGGTGCTGTGGCCTTCTGTTGTACTTGACAAATTTCAAGGGATTCAGACGACTGACCCAAAAGAGATTGCTGCCTTGGTAATGGTTTCCTATTACCTTTACTAATATGAGAATTGATTTTTTCAACAGGTAGGGGTTCAATATATTCTGTTGTCACTGGTGATTCTCCTCTACATGACAAGTCGATAGAATCATGATGACTAGGACATGTGTCAGTCTCCTCAGTTAATGATTTTCTCTTTGTCAATGACAGTGCCTCACAGAGGGGATCCTTTGGCTGCACAACAGTTTGTGAAAGCGGCTGGGATTTTGGTTTAACAGACATATCCAATGTAGCTTTAATTGAGTTTGCTGGTGCAGTGGTGTCCTGATAATGCTGAGGTTTCCCACTTAACTTATAGGAAGGAAATTGCTGTCTCAAACCAGCCTCAACTACTGGTGGGCTTTTCTGCATCTTTAGATGCACATTTAATGATGGATTTAGTTGCTGTCCCTGGGGGGCCATTTCTTTTATTATAGCAGGGCTTACCACTGGTGAGGTACATACAGATTGAAGTGATCCAGTTTTTGCAGGTTGTTTTAGGCATCTATCCATGTTGACTGCTTTATTGGAAATATGAGTAAATGAAGAGCTTCTTGTTGCTGATAACTTTACATTACCGTCAGCACTCTTTGTTAATTCATCAGATGATCTAACAGATGGTTTGGATGAAATATCTATTGAACATTTGGCAGACGCTGTGACATCAGTTTGGTTTGTCACTGTTATAGAGGTGCTGTGGGAGGCTGGTGGTCTTTGGAATTTCATTGTGGAAGAGTTATGGGCAATTTTAACCCCTGGACTATCTAATTTTCGTCCTGACTTACCGTGTTGATCAAGTGGCACATATTTGGTTTGAGAAATTGTGCTTGTATTTCTTGCACTTTGCTGCAAGCTGCCCTCATTCAGATATTCTGAATGAGGAAATTCAATTTCTTCTTCCTTATTCTGTTTAGTAAGATCTACAGCAATTGCAGTCTTGTCAGTCAAGTCTACATTTGCCTCAGCATTCATGTGCTTTTTCTCTTTAAATCTTTTTAACTTGTATTTTGTAAAGTCAACAACTTCATCTTTTTGTGTAGATTTGACACTGGCATCTGTTGCATCTTTTTGTTTGATATTTTTGTTTTTATCAATTGCAGCAGAAAAATCTAGGACTTTATTGCACGGTTGAGGGTCAATTGGAGTGCCAAAGTTGGGATTTTTTTTGTAAAGGTGGGCTTCATTATATGTACTTGAGCTGTCATTCAGTATATGTAATTGAGGTGTACACTCCTTAGATGAAACTTGTGGCTGCTTTTGGTCCACTGCTAAAGTAACAGCAGCTTTATTGATGTCAAATGTCCCTGTGACCGTGGTCTTATTAGCTTGTGATATTGCTCTGGGTTTGTCTACTTGCGATGGCTGCCTTGCAAGCTGGGGTCTCTGTGGAATAACAGAGGGCACAGTAACAGTTGTAGAAGATGTAGTGGGGGAACTCCTAACAGAAGTTGGCTGTGCTGAAAAGGCTTTGGTAACAGTTGGTGGTGTGGGCAGTTTCCTTCCCAACTGTGCAATTCCTGGGATTTTTGAAACTGATGGAGTCTCAGGAAGGCTTCTGGCATTTTTTGAATTTGCTGAATCCTTGCTTGACACTGACGGTGATGTAGTAGGTGTCGAGGATGACAGTATATTAGCTTTACTTGGATCAGTATTCGGAGACATTCCATTAGAGCTCGACTTTTGTCTTTGTTGTGCTGCAAGTGTGTCATCTGCATGTGCAATCCTGATTTCAGGAGTTGGATAATGTCTGTTGGGAGAGATTTGTGTTGAAGAGCACCTTGGGGACAGTGCAGGTGAGACTTTAAACACATCTTTTACTCCCTGATTCTTCCAATATGGCCCACCATGTCCACCTTTCAAGGACTTTAAAGTAAAATCAGCTGCCTCCAATGGCTCTTCTTGGAAGCTACTACTATTTTGCACTGATTCCACCTTGATCTTTTTAAGTTTATACACACTGAAGTCTACAGGCTGATCTGCTTGAGAAGATACAGATTCCTGAAACATTTGAGAAAAGCTCTCCAAATTCATGTTCATTATCTTTTCACCTTTTCTAAGGGCAGCAGTTAAGTCCATGGGCACATCTGAAAGCACAAAATTATTTTGCTGCAGGCCAGGAGTCCAGAAACTTCTGTCTTCGGTGCAGAGGGGTATTTTAAAACCACAAAGGGTTACTTTTTCTTTTTGTTTCAGGATGTTAGCAATATTTTCAGTGATATTTTCTAGAGCTTGTACATCCTCTGGGGCAGCACAGGCATAGAGGTGTTGACCAGCTCTGTCAGTTAGAAGGGAATAAATGTATTCCTCATCTGTATAAACATAATATCCACAGTCCCCAACCTCAGCAGGCCACCACAACCCTTGCTCCAATAGTGACAGCCATTGTTGATACCACTCAGAATCCTGAAAGATCACTTCATCGTCCATATCCCCTGTGGCACCTGCAGACCTGCTTAAATCCATAGCACCACGTGTTAAATCCATTGGACCTTTTTTTGTGGCAAGTTGTTTTAAAAACTCAGTTGCTGATTTCAAACCAAAATCTTGATCCTTTACAGCACTACAAATTCCACTTTTTTCCACTACTTTGCTGAATTCCGGCACATTACATTCTGTGAGTGACTGACATCGACTTAGCCGTGTCTTTGTTTTTTCCATGGACAGATTTAGAGCACAACCTCCTACAATCCAAGGTTTTCTTTTCCCATCAAGATCATTTAGCTGTTCACAGCTATTCCAGCGTTTTTTGTCTCTGCAACTCATGTCAAACAAAACAAGATCCTCATCTGGCTCCAAGAAACGATTTCTGTTCTCAAAAAGCCCAGCAGCAGCATCCTTCCAAGGATGTGAGGGTACATTGAAATCACTGATGTTCATTTCTATAGGATTGAACCATACATTATTGTCCGATTCAGGTTCTCGAGCCATTGGCATTATATATCCTTGGCATGCCTTGGAGCGTTCCTGAACTTGAGTGGCAAGGGCTTCAGCAAGAGCATAATCATTGAGTTGCTGCCATAGAAGAGCTTCTATGAGACACTGATGCTCATAAAGCTCTGGTGGAATAACACCATGCTCTGTGAAGTTGAATAAAAGATCCTTGTAACCATACTCATGTGCAGTCCCATACAAGAGACGTTGAATTTCATCAAGATAACGCTGGGTTGGGGGAATTGTAGGATCTTGCCAAATATCAGTTTGTGGTGGTTCTCTGTGGGTAACAAAAGCTGGAGTAGCTGCACCAAAACCAGCTGTGAGTGTTGCTGAACTTGAGGGTATATCCTCCTTACTCTTTGGCAGTAGATGACCAAGAAGGCCTTTTTCGGTTTCCTTTTCATGAGCAGAGGTGCTACTTTCACTAGGGCTTGTTTTGAAAATGCTTGATAACAAACCAGCAGATGTGCTACTTGTGCTGGTTTTTTGTTCCTCCTTCCCAAGCTGAGGAGTTGATGGCTGTTGTGTCTTTGATGATGGCTCCTCTGTGACACTAAAAAGGCCTGAGAGGAAACCTTTTTGAGCTGGACCTTTTGCATCCTTATCTGTAGCAACATCTTGGGAGGATTGCACATCTACTGGTTTGGTTCTCTGTATCTGTGGTCGCCCCTGTCCTACACGTGGCTGATGTTGTTGCTGTGTAGTTTGAAGGTCCAGCTGATCAGATGGTGATGATGACTGTTCCACAGTAGCTGAAATTTTGTTCATCAGGCCAGAGAATAATCCTCCTGATTCAGACTGGGCAGGGTTTTGCCCTGATTTAACTGATGGTTGACCTGCCTGAGCAGGTTGAGGTGACTGATGCTCTTGTGGTACATTTTCACCAGATGCAAGCTTCAGAATACCTGAAAGCAAGCCTCCACCTTGACTAGGCTGTTGGGTTGCTGTATTTTGAGGACTTGCCATTTTCCCAGGCTGTTGCTGTTGTTGAGGTGATGTTTGACCAAACAGACCAGACAAGAACCCTCCTTGCTGACTGGGTTGAGATGGTTGTTGACCAGGTTGAGCAGTGTTTGATTTATTTCCCTGTTGAGATCCAGTCTGTGGGGTGGGCTGTTGCGTTGCATTATCTGTTAACTTATTTAAAAATCCAGAAAACAGTCCACCTTGCTGTGGCTCTGGTGCAGAGGCAGCAAGCGTTGGAGGAATCTGGTTTTGCCTCCGCAGAGGTTGTCTGTTACCTTGTTGGAGTTGCTGCTGGTTTGGATGACTAATAGGAGGCTGTTGCTGTGCTGGAGGAGTGGGGCCTGCAGAAAATAGCCCAGAGAGGAAGCCTCCCTGTTGACTAGGTGGTTGCTGGGTTGTCTTAAGGCTTGCTCTTTGTGCCTGTTGCTGCTCTGGTTGACTCCCTACAGTGGGCGTCCCTGCGTCTGCAATTTTGTTTAACAATCCAGAGAGCATCCCTCCAGGAGTACTGGGGGGCTGCTGTGGAGGAATTTGCTTTTGCTGTTGTGGAGGAATTTGCTTTTGCTGTTGTAGATTTTGTCTATTACCCAGCTGTTGACTAGGCTGATGGCCAGGTGGACTGCTCTGTTTCTGGATTTTTGAGGGCTGCGCTGGATTTACAGGAGCAGAGTCTTGGCCTCCACTTCCAAAAAGGCCAGAGAAGAAGCCTCCTTGTTGAGGAGGTGCTTGCTGTCCCGGTCTTTGGTTACTATCTCGAGCAGCAGATTGTGATTGTAGCTGAGATGAAGCAGCATTAGGTTCAACAATCTTGTTAAAAAGCCCTGACAACATGTTACCTGATTGTTGATTTGGTTGGGTAGACTGTGTTGCTAGAGGTCCTTTTGGTGGCTGGGAAGTGGTTTCTGTGCGTTTCAACAAACCCCCAAACAATCCACTAGATTGAGGTAATGCTGTTGTTTCATTTGGATGTGGTTTCACCATTGTTGGGTCTGAATGTTGCTGTTGGTTGTCTGAAGCTACAGTTGGTCTAAGTTGAGGGTCAGGTTGATCTTTGTCAGTAGGAGGAGCAGTCCCTTCACTCAAGATTTGTTGAGGTTTGTCCATCTCTGCTGTTAGGTAAGTTGCATCTGGTTGTGACTGTTGACTGGACTGAGGTGGTTGAGACAAAGCCACTGTGTCTGTAGCTTTTTTCAAGAGCCCAGATAAAAGTCCTCCTGTGGGTGGCTGTGCAGCAGCAGGTTGTTCTGGCCTTTGAGTTGGATTTTTTTCAGATTGACCTCCTGGTGATGTTGACATTGACTGATTTGCAGAAACATTATCAGAGGCAAATTTTAAAAATCCAGACAACAGTCCTCCTGCCTGTTGTGTGGCAGAACTTTGCTGTGTTTCGGGAGAGGACTGGGCAGGTGATGAAAATAGGCCTGAAAATAGCCCACCTTGTTGAGGCTGACTATCCCCTCCCTGGGCTTTCTTGTCAGATGACACATCTTCTGTTGATCCCAATTTCAACAATCCAGAAAGAATTCCTTGAGCCTGTGAGGCTTGTGGTTTTGATGTTGCTTGTTCTACAGGCCTGGGAGGACCATGATCTTTAGACATTTCATCTGCTTCAGGCTGCACATCTGTCTTAGACTGGGCATCCTTTTCAGACAGTGGTTGCTCCTGAGACAATTCTGTTCTGGAGACAGTGCTCTCTGTGGCTTCAGGGACAATTTGTCCAGTATGTGGTTCAGTTTGCCCACTAGGTTTAGTAAGTGTCACAGTTGGAGTCATTTGTTCCTTAGCAGGTTCACTTGGGCCTACCTTAAACAGGTTTGAAAACCAGCCGGTTTCTGTGTTTCCTTTTGGCACACTTTCAAGAAGTGCAGCACGACTTGGAGAGGGAGTTCTTGCAGGGCTTGGGGATGGACTTTTCGATGGGATATTGGCATCCTCACCAGATGCAAATTTAAGAATCCCTGACAGCATACCTCCTTCTGTTTTTGGCGGGTTTGCTGTGGAAACATTTTCAGAGGAGAAAAACGGAATTTTGAGTTTGCCACCTAAAAATGACTCCTCTGTAGTCTTGGTGTCAGTCTGTGAGGCATTTTCAGGTGGAACAACTGATATCAGGGTAGAAAGAGATTTTTTAAAAGGACTGAAGAATCCTGTTTCCTCTGCACTGCTTTCAGGTCTTGGTTCAGATATTGCAGGCGTTCTTCTTTGCTGAATATCAGGTAGCTCACCAGATGACTCTGTCTCTGGAAAAAGCTCTACCGACCCACTTCCAGTTTCTTGCAAAAGCTCAATTGATCCACTTCCTGTATCTGGCAAAAGATCGACTGATCCAGTTCCTGAACCTGGTCTCGTCTCACCGGAAAATTGTCGCTCTGTTTGTGAGCCCTCTCTGGGACTAGGACTTGGGGTTCTGCTTAAAAATGCTGGTTGGGATGCATTGCTTGCAGCAGATGAACTTCTTTGCTCTGATGGCTGAGGTGATGGCTCTCTGGATGATGGTGCACTAGAAAACATTCTTAAAGGACTAAGCCTTCCTAACATGGATTCAAATCCAGATGTGGGTTGGTTAGCAGTTGTTGAACTACCTTGTGCCCCTGGTCCAACATGTGTTGGCACCTGATCAGTGTCAACTTGCGGATTGGAGGAGGATTGAAATGGCAAAAGAGACTGGAGGGAAAACTTTTTCTCTGTTGTGGGCTCCTTAGAGGCAGGAGGAACTATGGCTACTGGTGGGGAAGTACCACCACTTTTGGGAATAAACGAAAGAAGCTTTGAAATGCCAGACTCAGGTTGAGATGATGTTTGGGAGGTAGGTGGATCTGTTGCAGTAGTACCAGAGGTCTCTGTGGCTTCAGTGTTAGCTTTAGGGATCAAAGACAGCAGTTTTGAAATACCAGAGTCTGCCTGTGGCGGTTGAGGTGATGGCGTTGTGGCAGGGGCTTCTACCTCAGTGGTAGGCTTTGATCCTGTGATTGTATTAAATAATGAGCTCATGGCATTTTTTACTCCAGCTATACCTTGCTCAACAGCACTGTCTTCCTTAACTTCAGGTTTGACTTCATTGATATTACTGTCTCCAGGTTCCATAACTTTAGCCTCAGTTGGCAGTAGTGGGAGTTTTCTTCTAATTGGTTTAGGCATTGATTCATAGTTGTTGATCTCCTCCTCCTTTACAGCGAGGTATTCAGACACAGAATTAACTAAGCTTTTAAGTTCATCCATTGGATCAACAAATTCATCACTTGGCTCCTCTACGGGAGACAATGAAGGATCTTGTCCACGACCTGTTCTCCCTTTGCTCAAATAGCTTTGTGAGATATACTTGCCAGGGTAGTAATTACTTTCATATTCATAACTAGCATCCCCCTCAGTGAATGTCAGGTCATCTAGTTCCTCCTCAGATCCAAAGGAATACTGCATCTCATCTGAACCAACTGATCCATATTCACTTCTCCCCTGTATTCTTGCAGCCTCTTCCCGAGCAGCCTCCTCTTCACGAAAAACTGCATAGCTCTCAAGTGTGTCCTCTAAGGCAGTTTTGGCCCACAGTCTGGTCTTGTAAAGGAGTCCTTCTCTGTCTGTCTGCTGACGTTGTTGTTTAACAGAGGGAATTATATCAATTTCAGGAGGGGACGATTCATCTTCAAAGCTGCCTGCTTCCTTATAAACTAAACGCACTTCTCCGCTACCAAAGCCATGCCTCTGTCTTTGTGACCTGCCATTCGTTTCCCCCATATCCTCAGGGGATAGTGCATCACATTCTACTGTCTGATAAAACCTGCTGCCTTTGGACTCAGAGGGGTTGTCACTGATCCGGTAGATGATGCTTTTATCTTCGTCTTCCCACATTTTCTGCTCAGCATCCAAGTAATCATCTAAGACACCTGAGTCAGGCACTTTATATTTACTCTCCCAATCCTCCACACCCATACCTGAGTCAACAGGGATTATTCTTACTCCACCCTTACTGTTTGATCTCCTGGATTCAAGGAGGAAAAAAAAGTGCAATGCGGGAAGCAGTGGAACACGATGCAAAGAAAAAGAAAGAAAGAAAAATTAAGCATCAGTCAAAACAGGAGATCATGCAAAGTGAGCATTCATGCAAGTAAAGAAATAGAATAGCAATTGAAAAAAGCCAAGCACACGTAAAGAAGGGGTTACATTTTTGATGTTGTTTATGCGCATGAGAAACTCACATGCAGTTGTAAAGGGAAAGTAAGTTGCACCTGTTTTCTGTTTGTATAGAGATATTTTAGTAGGCTGGCTGCAGCTTTTTGACTGCTTTTCTTCAAAGATTCTTTTATTTAACTTTTTACATAAAGCATCTATATATAACAGTAACTGGTAAGCTGGTACAAGCAACAGATCAAAACACTTTGCTAAATTCATTAAATAATTACCGCATACAGTGGCTAGAGATAATAAAAGTATGCAGGCACAACTATCTAAAACTGTGCAAATTCTTCTTTCAGATGTGACCTTTATAATAACAGTGATATTAATGGATATAGCACAATACAAATGATTCTCACGTGGTGATGAGGCGACGAGTGTCGTGTCTTTGTTTATGTGTGTCACTGAGTGGGTGTGTGTTTACCTGGGCCCCCTCATTTCTCTATAGTCTAGCTCATAGCTTTGTATAGAGTCAGACTCTCTGGACAGGGTTTGGTGTTGGACCCTGCTTCCTATAGGGTACTGGTGCACTGATGAATTTGTCTGGGAGGTGTTGTGGAACCGTGGAGGTCTGTTGCCAGTTTCACTGCGGTAGTCACTATCGCGGTCATCCATTGCACTATCGTGGTCATCAAAAGCTGAGCAAAGATATCACAAACAGTTCAGTAAAACACACACATGATCATTTCTTAAATAAACAATTGATAACTTTCAAATGATATATTATAAAATAAACTCTTAGACCTCCCATGGATTTTAAGATAGCTCTTGTTTATTCAATGCTCATTATTACTGTTAAACTTTATCCTGCTTCCACTCTCCTTTTTTACAACATACATGGCACATTTTTTACAGTGTAACTGTAAGGAAACAAGCAAGACATAAAGAATTAGAAAAAAGTTAGATATGTACAATTGTACCCAAGGTTTGATCTGACAGCCAGGCTGCTAAGACACAGCTACTGTATGATGTGGCAGCAATCAAACACTTGTTTGAATAAAAAGCTCCCTCTTGTGGTAGAGGGCAATCACATGAGCACCAAGCAGACAATGACATAAACACAAGGAAAAATTTGATTGATGTCACAATTTAATAATAGCTCCAAATGACACATAAATTAAGTCAACAAAACTGGCATCCACGCTTTGCATTCTGACCAAACGGATACAATACAGTGAATTTTCAAACACAATGAGGACAAACAAAGGAGTAGGGCCAGACATGCAGTGGTCCTTAATCAAAGAGAAAAGAAAAAAGCAGCTGTGCCGTGCAGATGTAGACTGAATGACAGTCACGGGGGGAAAACAACCACCATATACGTACTCTGCTGGTCACTCCATCCAAAATAACTCCAACTGCCTGGTGGCATGGAGGCAAGTGTTCAAAGAAGCCAGGAAGAAAAGTGAACTGTGTTACTGAAGATTCAAATCAGTGACTGTGAATGGTGATGGCCAAATGAGTATGTAACAATGGGACTGAATACACCCAAATGTGTGTAGCTTGATGGAAATGATGAATGGTATTACCAGTATGGGATAAAGAAGAACTCAGTGAAGCAAAGTGAAGAAGTCACATGAAGTAATGTGGTGACTGAGTTAATTTCACTTAGAGCATTATGAGCAACAGCTGTGAGGAAAAAGTGTTTTCACTTCTGTGAACAGCAAGTAGAAAATACAGCTTTTCAGAAGTTAACAGTGGCAGGTGCATCCAAAAATCTTCTTTAGTGTCCAAACAGCAAGTTTAATTCTTTTTTAGAAATCAATGGGGACTAAATTTATTACTGGCTCTGAAGTAGGTTTAAATGTCTAAGTCGGTCAAATAGCATCATCACTTAACTGGTGGCTGATATGAAATTAGTTTTCAAGGAGGAAAATCTTTTTTTCAGTGTGGATTGAACAAAGGTACCACAATAAACATAAAAATATATTAAAAAAAAAAAAAAAGGGCAGTGGCATGAATGCATTGGACCACTTTTTCACTTTTACAGTGTATATATATATATATATATATATATATATAGGAAAACAGAGTCCACATACTAGATTGTGCTCCTATGAACATTTACTATCTCCACATGTGATGTTTCGGGGCCCAAACCCTTCCTTCAGACATAAACCAACTGCAGAGACACACATGGAAGTGGTTATAAGTGTTTACAGGAGAATTATTTTGTGTGCAGACAATGTTTTTGAATTTTAACATTTCCTTCTGTCCAGCACCTAGTGTTTAATTGTTTTTGAATGTGCACACTGCTACAAACATTTTACTTTTAAAGTATACTCACAGCACTGAGAGGGTACAGATGCCATCCGTCTTCTCTGGACGTCTTCCTGCAGTGGATACTGCCACAACAGAGAACAGTATAAAATGGTAGTTAATAGTAAATAGAAAGGGAAAATAGATCATATGTGATGTAGTAACTATTATTTTTCATTAGATGGCAGCAGGGAGCCAATACAAACTGCAAAATCTATGAGAAGGGTGCACATTGTGACATACTATTTGGTAACTATATAAATAAAGAGAATGCTCTCAGATGCGTACAGATTCTGTGTTCATAATCAAGAGCAATCTTGTAAACAGTACAGTTGAGAAGACTTGTAAAAATGTAAAGTGACTTAAATGAAAACACAACCTCAGAGATTTCAGAAGCGTTCATTCTTGCGCCCATCAAACCTCCAAACAATTCCTGTCTTGATTTGTTTAACACTTGAGATTATTCACCACCTTCTGAACTGCTCCTCTTCGGCTCCAGCAGGGGTCTGAAAATCTGTGAAAATCTAATTTACGTCCACTTCTGCCTCTAATCCTAAATGGCTCGCTGCAGTATGGATGGATACAGGATGCAATGCATTTTCAAGCACTATTATCCTGTACTGCATGTTAAAGTTTCAAATGACACCAGTGGTTCACACTCTTAACACTTCGTCCTCAACTACCTACTTTTAAGGTGAAGAAAAAGAATATTGTTTTTTATGAGCACTAAAATAATCTAACTTATTAACAGGACTTCTTTGTAGTCTTACCTCATCATGTATCCGCATGGTGTTGATACGCTCCAGTTTACTGGTCCAGTACTGAGCCTCGTCTTCTGGGATATCTGGACAGACGGGTTGGACAGAAGAAGAAGATGGTTCAAAGATGAGAAAAAATCGAAAGAGTGACGGGAAATTGAGTGGATAAGGGTGCAAGAGAGGGTGGTGAAAGAGAGAAAGTTCAGGAAATACAGACACATGGGATGGAGGGATAGGTCGAGGGATAGATGGCAGGGTTGAAGAAGGGATCGTGAAGAGAGAAAGTAAATAATGGAGCAAGAAGGAGAGAGGAGAGCACAGAATGTGAAACAAAAGACAAGAATAGAAGAAGGACCACAGGCACTGTAGCTCCACCCTTCCCTCAGTTGCCTCTCCTCTATGTCCCCTATCCCATCCTGTCTTACCCCACCCTTGTTGCTTGATGTGTTCCCATCTTATATTCATGTGTGTTTAATAAGTGATGAGGAGGTTTCCGTTTGGGGGTCCAGAAATAGAATTAAAAACCACCTCAGGGGGATCAAAGGTCCTCCCCAAAGCAAGAAGGAAAAGAAGGAGTGTGTAGGAGTGGAAGAGAAGAGATGAGAAAAGGGAAAATGTGAAAACCTGACAATGTGTTCTACCATGTTCCTGAGTAAAACACAAGTCAGTCATTAATATGTTGGAAGTACAGTGCAAGCACTTATGTATATTTTCTATACAATAGCAGATAATCCATGTCTAAATATCCAAGTCATTCATGAGTATTACAAATGTCCTTTAACAGAAAGTCACAATTTGCCATGTTGGTGCCCAGCTTTATTGAGCAACTTTTGACATCCTGCAACTTGTATATTTATCTTTTATTTGGGATACGTATCTAGTTAAAGATCCCCTCCATCCCTACAATGGCAGGTACTCTTTCTCCCTCATTGAATATTCCAAACTACTCAAAACCATTCAAAACTATTTGTGATATCACAGATCCTGCACCTCTTAGGCCCATCCCATAAAATCAGATTTTCACAGAGTACACTTTATGTATTTCAATTTTCCATGTAACTTCATTATATAAGTTCTACATAAGGTATATCCTCCCGAGACCCGGCAATTCATTTTTGTCCTCTGTAGTGGACATTACGTTTTTGCTAACATCTCTCATACTATACATGTCACTCTATTAAGCCCTGTTGTTCCTTAAAGAGGCCAACTGAAGCTTTTTGGGGCAACCGTCCCAAAAAGCACATTTTATTGAAAAAAGAAAGGTATACATCATATTCATAATAAAAAAAAAATAAAAACATACTTACTTATTACTTGTGTTTTTTTCACATTTGTTCAATAGACAGCTCTATGACGGAGGCAGAGAGGACTCTTAATAGAATCATTTAGTGAGATTCAGACATACACCGATCAGGCATAACATTATGTCCACCTGCCTAATATTGTGTTGGGCCCCTTTTGCTGCCAAAACAGCCCTGACCCACCGAGGCATGGACTCCACGAGACCCCTGAGGGTGTGCTGTGGTATGATGAGTTGTCAAGCCATCACAATTTGGCCCTTGTCAAACTTGCTCAAATCTTTATGCTTGCCCATTTTTCCTGCTTTTAACACATCAACTTTGAGAACAACATGTTCACTTGCTGCCTAATATACCCTACCCACTGACAGGTGCCATGATGAAGAGATAATCAGTGTTATTCACTTCACCTGTCAGTGGTCTTAATGTTATGCCTGATCGGTGTAAATCTATTAGAGGATGATACCATGAAGTGTCAAATGTCTAATAAAGAAATTACAAAAGGTTAAGGTCTAATGGTTACAAAAAGATAAATCTACCTTTGCTATTTGTTTTGTATGTGGTGTACTGGATGATTCCAGTGGAACTTTCCATGTACATACTTTAGCCTTTAAATGTTTCACATTTGAGAACAAGTAAGTCCTGTTGTCCACTACAGAGGACGTGTTGTAAAATTTGAATAAATTAAGTTTAAAAAAAAAAAAAAAATTGCAATATGTTTTTGACCACCCCAACACTCAATGTATGTAAAAAAAAATGTCCTGGGTCTCAGGAGTACGGAAGAGGATTAGGGCCACATGTGAATTTTTTTTTTAGTTCTGACTTTAAAGCCAGAATTCTGAGATTACAGTCAGAATTCTGACTTTTTTCTCAGAATTCTGAGATTAAAGTCAGAATTCTGACTTTAAAGTCAGAACTAAAAAAAAAAATTCACATGTGGCCCTAATCCTCTTCTGTACAGGAGGATATAATTTAATGCAAAGTATTTCCATCACGTTCAGTTGATTTCTTGATTTGATTTCTAACTGTATTTTATTCGATACCCTCTGGAAGTGGAAGTCATACTGAATTTTAAAATAAAAGCACTGGGTTTTACTTTTAACAGGCACTTGTGAATGTGTTTGTGTGTTTCAGTATGACTCACTGTGATACATGATAACCAAAAGGTTGCAGCTCACTATTGATTAGTACCTATGTTGGAAATTGGATGTCAATTGCTTTAACTTTTTTAAAAAGGATTTGTCAAAGTTTGCTAAAGAGGGAAACTCCTATCTTATCTCCATCTTCAGACCCTGACTTTGTGTCAAGATGAGCAGCCAGCGACATGAACCAGTGGCTTCCTGACATCGAGTAAATGGAGTGTCAGGAAGTGCAACCGGAAAAAACAGAGGCAGCTCAAGAGCAGGCGCTTCAGACACCTCCCTGAGATTAAGCACTTGTTGAGGACAAAAAATGGACATGTTACTATTTAGGTGGTCCCAAATAAAAAGAGTAAGATTTACAAAATGAAGATTGCTGAGGAATATTTAGGTCAACAAAAACATTAATCACAAAGATCTCATGAATGCTAGTGGGTTTTTTTTTAACCTGCATCAATTCCTGGCTCTGTGGCTGTGTGTTTGAGTATCTATTTTGTGCTGCATGTTTTGTGAACTTCATGCGTACCAAAGGGCAGCTCAAAGCGGGTATCCAGCAGCACTTCGTGTGGAGTTGGGTTGCTGGTACCACAGATCTCATCCTCCCTCATTAACACCTCAGAGTCGAGAGACGTCCACTTTCCAGGTCCCTCCTGAAGAAGAGAACAGAGGGACAGAGAGAAAGAAAAGATAAATAAAGAGGTGAGAAGGAAGGACAAGAAAAATGAACACTCACTCACTGAGAATTAAAAGTGTCAACTTAAACTTAAGTGAGGCTGAAACGATAAAGAAGCGAGGAGCAACACTGGCACTTCAGACTGACATACAGTAGAACAAGGGTGAGCATTTACTGTGCTTCAAACCAAGGGAGAAGTCAGACGTTGGGAGGGCTGCAAAATTAATGACAGGAGGTAAGCTTGCTTCCACACTTTATAACTCTCAAGTGAAAATAATGAGGTCTAGAGGCGAGACAAGCCTGCTAGCAGCGCGCTAAAATGAGTTGCCGGCTTCTTCTAACAGGCCACCTGTGAGAATGCTTTCTAAGATGCATCTGACAGGTAAAGATGCTGATTTAATGAATAAGAAAAGGTAGGTGGAAGGAAGAGAGTCTGTGTTTAGAGCTAAAGGCTGAATAAGGTATTAAAAAATGATTTGTTCATCTTGAGGACGAAATGGCGAGAGTGTGTTACCTCGTCAGACTGTCGAATGGTTTCCAGGGGTATCAGGGCTGTACCGATCATAGTGTCCCATATTAAACCTTTATTCCACAGCTCCACCACCAGACCTGACTCCAGATGATTGATCTCACTGTAAAAACAGAAAAATACAGATTAATTAATTGACCCCGTCATTGAATCGTACTGGTAAATGTAACTAAACTCTCAACTCAGCTTTGTAAATTGCATTTGTGTGTGTTTCGCAGACTAAACTAAAGCAGAAGAAAACATAAAAAAGACTAAAAATTACAACAATAAAACAACACAGTGTTAAAATTGATACATTTAAACACAACATACAATTACATAAACACAAGGGATAAAAATAGCATAAAAAACAATCATTAAGATTTAATAACAGGTAATAAATGATTGAGGTGCCTTAAATAAAAGTCATGCCAAAGGTTTCTTGGGATCTGTCTGACTCCCTGAGCAACACACCAGAGGTTGTTTTAAAGGTCTGACATGGAGTGATGAAAAACCATCAGACTGTGTTGAAGGATGAGGAAAAGGCAGGGTCCATTTCTTAAATCCATCATGTCATGGGGGTAAGCGACAATCCGCTGGACTTTATTGTGGTTTTGTGCTGTTGTACCACACGGTGGGATGGTGTGAGGATTCTTCCAATGAGTGTACTGGAGAAACAGAGCCTTACTCAAACCTCCTTAAGTTGTCAAATAAATGTCAGCCTTTCCTATTAGGTGGTCTCTTTCGATGTTTGATTTTAGTGTGATGTGAGTGCCAGAAAAATTGAAAGGGGTAGTTTGAGAAAGAGGATTTTGAGATTTGTATGCACTTTAATATCACAAATTTGTCTGATATAAAAAATGCCACAAGATCAATTTCTAGGAATGCTGACACAAATAATAACACGCTTGTTTTACCAGCTTGTTTCTCTCAGACACTTTTTGTCTCAAATTTCTTTCATTCGATGATTTAAGGATGTGAGACATCACAGAAATGCTCTTTCCTTGTCGCTTTAAATACCTCGACATGATTTAAACAATTAATCATGGTGCTGCAGCTGCTGAAAAAACATTTGGTCCATATTTTATCTGTTTATAATACACAATGAACAGTGTCTACTGAGCGCTTGAAACACTTTTCACATCAACCCATTCACACACACATTCATACTGATGGCAGAGGGTGCTATGCAAGGTCCCAGCTGCTCATCAGGAGCAATTTTGGGGTTCAGTATCTTGCTCAACGATACCTCGACATGCAGCTGGGGGATCCAGGGAATCGAACCACTGACCTTCTGATTACTGGACAACCCACTCTACCTCCTAAGCTACAGCTGCCTGAAACTACTGGAGTGGTTTACTATGGGTTTTTTGCCTTAGTCTGACACAATAATACAGTACCTTCCTTTTCCATCAGGTCAGTAAGAGGGCCAGTCTTATCCTACAGTAATGAGGGGGAAGGATGACAGCCATTTTCATTTTCTGACAGATCTGTCTTAAAGAGAAGACAGCAGGCAAACTGTCTCCCCTCTTCATCTGCATATTCATATTCACAGTCCATTCATATTCATACATTCCCTCAGCTTCGCTGTCAGTCATCTCCAGTGACACTTCACAGCTGGGATGATGGAGTGAAGAGGGTGGGTGGGAGACATTGTGTGTGTGTGTGTGTGTGTGCGTGTGCGTGTGCGTGTGCGTGTGTGTGTGTAGCTACTTGAAGTGCTGAGGAATAAGTTGCGTCAAAATGATGATGTTCCTATATGGTAGCATGATTACCATTAACCGCCTTCATTCATGTGTTTGCTTGTTTACACGCCTGTGTGACTGTGAAATGTTTGTGAAGGTTTTGTAAAACAGACAAGAGATCATTCTGTACACTTCTTATGTCCATTCTGTGGACATGAGTGTGCTGTCGGCTCATTGGTCAAAGAGCAGGAGAGGGCTGGCAGTAAGATTACCGTATATTTTCATATAAAATGCCCTGTCATTCATTGATTCCATTGACATTTTAAAGACCATTTTGATTCTTACGGAAGTACGGGACAAAGTGCGTCCCTTTTAAGCTCAATACGGGACACGTAACTTTGTTTCTAAATACGGGACGATTCCGTTTTTCAAGGGACGGTTGGTAACCCTATCCGGGACAGAACCAGATACACAGAGACTTGGGCACATCAGGAGAGAGCTTGAAGAAAAGTCTGCGAGGTAGTTGGACTCTGTGTTGCCCAGAGACGGCCAGCACACGGGCCCTAACATGGTGTATTATGGCTGGACCGTCCAGCCCCGCCTTCCTGCAAATCCCAATAAAATAAAATGATAAGATTTTCAGATTTGAATTATTTGAATTACTTTCTTTTTTCAGTGCCAATACTTGTTTCAATGCCAATACAACTGTTTTCAATACAAATGTTTCAATGACAATGTTTCTTCAACTTTCTGTCACTGTTTTGCCGTCGAGAGGGAGGGGCCTGAGGGGAGGGGCAAGTAGAGCGTGGTTTGCATGTCAACCATCAGCTAGCAGATGAATCGTGACCATAAAACATTTAATTTGGCGCAATTTTCGTTGAAAAAATTGAGAAAAAAGCAAAGGTACAAGACTGTGTACATAATTATCTTAAGAGTAAAGCAACTACTCATCCCATAAACCATTGCGAATGTAACAGCGACGTCTCTGATTGGTGGAGCTCGCTGTTACCATGTAAATGTTTACCGAACCCGCAAATTTCATGTTCGGCTGAACAATTTTTTTTTTTGGATGCCAAATTTTAAAGTCACTGTTCTGGCTCCATAAAGGTCCCATTAATTATGATGGCCCACCAGCATAGTCTTGCTGGTGACGTTGCTGAGGAAGCATCCAAATACCAGCATCCCATGCTGGTGCTGGTATGCTGGTCACCAGCATCCTATGCACCAGCATGGGAAGCATGGGAAGTTCCCTGCCCATGATTCCTGTTCAATCTGCATCTTGATTTGCCACACCTGTCAGCTGGATGGCTTATTTTATTGGATTTTAACAAGTGTGCTTAACATCTGAAAGAAGAAATTATTTTGTGTACATACAAAAGAAAAACTTTATAAAATTGTTAACTTAAATTTTTAAGAGAAATAGAAGCAACAAACAAAGTGTTGCATTTATAGTGCAGTTTGTTTCAGGTGCCCTCAAATGAGCCCAAAATCTTGCAGGTTTGAAGCTTGTATTCAATAAACTTGGTGTTCTGTGACAACCTCACTGACTCTGTGCCCTGTATTGGATTTTCACAGCCAAATTCACTCCTCCTCATACTCTGCAATATAAAATAAGTTGCTGACACATCCCATGCTGGTGACCAGTCACCAGCACCAAAACTCAACATATGCTGGTCTATGCTGGTTTTTCCAGCAGGGAGTATCCATGGTTCTATTGCCATATTATGCTTGGCAACTATCATTGTCTCTGTCAAAGAAACTTTGCAAACGGTCTCCTTCGTTACATTCATCCAGATATACCGTTAACATTGATGCAGGTGATGCGCCGCGCTAAACTCCGCTATTCCGTGCTGTGCCGTGCTGCGCTGCGCTGTCTTTCAGCATACACCACAACGGAGGTAACGTTAGAGAAGGTGCAATGAGAAACTTTGAGTTTACTTGATAATGTCAGCACAACGATTTTAACAAGCATCGGGTAGATGTCAGGATTATCGTTCGGGGCAGATGCATTTGTGCCGAGTTCACAAGTAAGGACTCCGACTTTGACTGGCGTTCCAGTGTACTTTTTCTAGTAGGAGGTTGGAAAATTCCTACTGTATCGAACGCAGCATTGCTATGCGCGAGGGCCACTGTGAGGCGTGATAACTGTCAATCTCAAATTACTGACAGATTACTTCACAGAGGCACAGACATTTTGGATTGTTCTAGTATTTGTGTTATGTGATTTTACTGTATATGGTTGGTTGTTAATATATTTTTTCTAAAGTTGTTGTCAATAATTGTTTTAAAGATTATACTTTTATTGTGTTCAATAAAAGTGTATTTTCCACCTCATAATTATGTAAGCTAGATAGACATTTCCCCTGCTCATTACTGTGCACAAATGTACTGTTATGTACTTAAGGCTAAAGAGCTCCTTTGGGTGCACTTTGCGCTTTGCTTCTGCACACGGCGAACACTGACCTCCACTGCTACAGATCCATTATAGGGGAAACACGGATAGGATATCGGTGCTAGCTCATAAGCATGCTAACTTACAATATACAGTGTCAAAACGGTTTTCATTTTTGGATTGTGTTCAACTAAAATATTATATATATATATATATTAAAATATATTTGATAACAGAAAATGCTGTTAAACTTTGTAAAATCTGAAACTAGATCTGCATCCAAGTACATGAAGTGGTCTCACAACTGCAAACTCAGAAACAAATGTTTCGATATTTACCAAGTCTTTACTTTCGCTTGTTTTTCAACCCAGGTCAAATTTCCATACATTTTTGTTAACATCCAATCGATCTCATTTTGTCCTTAGAACAGATGAAAACTGAAAAAAGCTTTTCATACACCCTTGTTTATAGTAAATAATGCGCAAACTTTATTTAGACCATTTCTGTGTTTTGGTTGTGTTGTCACATTGAGGCATTTTGGAAGCAAGGGTTCCAAAAAGCAGCGGTGAACTCCACCCATGGGAAGTAAATGTATTGTATAACATAACATCAGAACAGCTGGCTTAAAAGAAAAAACAAACAAAAACAAAAACAAAAGGAGTGTCTTCTGATCTACGGCCTGATTTTAATCCATGAGATTATATAATTGAAACCATGAAACATAAAACCCCAAACAGGATTATAAATAGGTCTGACATTGTCCATCCATGCAGTCTGTCTCTGACTCACCAACCAGATGTGTGTGTTTGTGTGTGTGCGTGTATGTGTGTGTGTGCATATGTGTGCGCGAGATCTTGAAGCTTTACGTCTGACTCTGGCATACGCCCTCCATCAAAGCCCATCCATTATTGAGGGAATGGTTTGTGTTGTAGCTGGGAATAAAACGTGTATTTTTATCACTCAGAAAACACGAGCAGGCAAATACATGCATGCACAACTACACACCGCCATCTTAAGACGGAGAGAAAGAAATAGAGGAAAAATAAAAGAAAGAGGTAATAAGACAAGAGGAAAATAGCGTGTGCAGTCATGCTGAGCACGGGGCTTGATGGAAATGATGGACTGGAGGCACTCAACGAAACAGGTGCGCACCACTGTGGCTTTTTACACTTTCCTGTGAGGAGAGCTGTACACAGCAGGAATACTGCTCTATCACCTCAGAACAGAAAATACCAAATTTGCGCATTAACAACACGGTTCATTGATAATTCCTGCTACTGAAAACACCTTTAAACAGGCTGAAAACTGAATATTTTTACAGAATGTATTTCTGTCTTGCAGAATTGATCATCACCCTATCTTGTCACTATCTTGCTTAGGGTAGTGCAAGGCTAGTTTCATGTTTTGTTTTGTTTTGGGCTTTTTTTTCTTTTATTCAATTAGTCACTGAAATTCAGCTCAAACTCAATTTTACCTGACTTTTATGTCGCGTCCAAATCAAATGTTTTGTTTCCTGCTGGTGAAAGAAATTTAGAAACTAAATTGTTATTTTTTATCTAATATTTTGTGAAAGTAACATTCGTCATCCCTACGATATAGTCGCAGGTACTGGTAGAGATATTTGGATGAAAATATTGTGACATTTGATTTTGTACTCCAGTCCTAGCATTTATGAAGTGCTATTAAGGACTAATACAGCCGAAAAATATATCAATATAAATTTAAGACCAAAATAATGCAGTTCAATTTGCTATGTTGCTGATTTCCTCTGAGAGGAGAACTGACGGCGTAAATAAGAGTGAGGGAAGAGGCTTTGATCGGGCAGCAGTGAATCATTCCTGCATTGTAACTCGATCAAGTCATTGGCCAAAGACTAACAGAGGTTGATGTGGAGGGACGAGGCAAAGGTCACCATTTTTTTTAAACTTAAACACAACTTAATTGACAGAGAACTTGATGGAAAGGGCAGACTGAGACCTGAATCACCAGGGAAGCTGTGATACGGAAAGACAACACCCCAAAAAGTGATGAAATAGGCGCATTAAATTCATATTCTTCAATAAATGTAGTGACAGATACCTCAGAACCTCACGAAAAACCCAGACTAGGCCAGTGAAGACATCTTAAGATTATGAGTGGCTGGTGACAGAAAGCCTTTTGACCCGATACTGTAAACCAGGTCAAAAGATTAAGAACTTCAGTAGCATGTGAGGACGGCGAGGAACACACAAACAGAAGCAGCTTGAGAAAGACTGAGACAACAAACAAGGTATACGGCCTCACGCTAGTCCTGTGAGTCAAGCCTGCGGTGAGCATACGACTGAGACAGACTGAATCCAAGGATGAATGAGCAGAGCACGTGAGGCCCAGTGACCCCGAGTCTACACTCAGGGATCAACACTCAACTGCTTATCTCCTTATCCCGCTCGCTCACCAACCCACCAATCAGCCGTCACACACACAGACACACATGCAGGCAGCTGTTCAGTGTCCACCGATGTATCAAGCAATGAGATCTGATGAGTCGATACGTAATGCAGAGGGACAAAATGTGGCACGATCTGATTTCCAAGAAGGCGGCTAACATTAAAGGATGACATTTTGCTTGTAGACAATTTGAGCCTATTAGTTGTTGTGCATTTATCAATTAACCTGCCCATTCTTAACCTGCCCACTACTCAATGTAGCGTTTCTCTGCGAATTACAATTTCTTCCCTATAACCATGCAGTGTACCTTTAATTGGTAGGCTATAAAATGTCATTAACTTTGTAAAAATAAATTTCCCAGAGCCCCAAGTCATGTCGTTGTTTGTTTCTCTATCCAACCAAGAATCTTAAACCCAAAGAGTCTTCATCTATTATCACAAATGACAAAAGAAAAGCAGCAAATCTGTGTATTTGAGAAGCTGGAACCAGCACATGCCTGACATTTTTGCTTGATCGATTTGATTGAGCAATCATTAAATCAGTCAGCGATTAAACTGAAAGCTACCAAATGTGAATGTTTGACATCTGCAACACAAATCATACAGTTACATCATCCCATCATTTAACGCCCATCAATTGCGGCCCATAACATGTCATGCAGATGCAAAAAGTATTTGTGGAACAGTACCAGGGACACACAGAGTGTCGTGCTTCTGGAGTGTCGATGTGAGTCGCAGCTGGGAAATAGGACCAAGATGCCTACAGAGTCAGGTTTATATAGAAATCCATGGGTGGAGGTGTTTCAGTAGGCGCCTCGACTCACATCATACGCTGGCAGTAGGCTGCCCTTAAAGGTTTAATGCCAGGTCGAGCTGGTGGCCTAGAGGTTAATGCACCAGCCATGAACAACTACATCCCTGTTCGCATCCTGCTCAAAACCCCTGTTGCATTTAATTCCTCCATCTTTCTATCTCTCTCTCTAATAATTTCCTGTCATATATCTACTGTAACTGTCGAGTAAAGGCATAAACTAACATAAAAAAAAATTCAAACTCCTCCAAATTACATAAATGGCTTTACTTCAAACCCCATTAAATTTCAAAAGCAACCTCTAATAGCAATCTCCCCAATGTACTGTATTGACTACAGGCGTTCCAGCTTGCGGAAAATACGTTTTGGTTTGAGCCTCTCCAGTCTTTGTCATTTCATTGTCACAGAAAAAGTAAAAAGGTTATTTAATGCCATTCTATAAATTTTATTAAAAACAAATGTCCACAAACAGAGAGCATTTTCATTAAGTGGAAATGTATTTACCTTGGAGGGTTTTAAAAGTATGAGTCTTGTTCGTCTGCTAAATGAGGATAATAAATTTAATTTGTGGAGTATAATTTTGGGGCAGATGCTTTGCAGGTAGCCTAGTTGGCAGATAAAATGTTGGCACTTAAGATTACTGCAAACGTCTGATGTGTTCACATTTAAACATATCATAGGCTACGCACTTAATTGACATTTCAACAACATCCGTCACATTTTTATGATCTGACTGTCTTATCTGCAGGCCGAGGGGATGGACAAGCCTGCGTTTCAACATTTCTAAATGTGAAACCACCAATTTTTTTAAGGAGACCTCATGGACAACTTCTAGACGAGTTTGCGGTGACAAAAAAAATAATAATTTTGAAATGAGTTTGGGATATCTCGTCCCATTATTGCTGTGACAAGACTGGTGTTTATAACTAAGCCACGGGACAGCTCCTGGCATATTTGTGTCGACCAAAACAGGCCATTTAAGACAAAACATGATCTTTTCCTTTTTGTACGCACACCCTGACCAGACCACAGGCATAGCACTGTCACCACATAAAATCGTAAAAGTAGCAATGTAAAGAAATGTAAAGATGTGATATACCCTTACTTATATTCATTGTGCTATTTACTTTGTGGCAAGTGAGCCAAGGTGATCAAAACCCTTGAAAAAGTATTTAATGTGCAAAAAGGAGCAAACGTCTATAAGATTCCAGTAAAAGCAAGTTTTATTTATATTAAGGTAATAGTCTTAGTCTTAGGTAATAGTCAGGTTCAGTGAAATACTGTAAGACTTGGTTCAGCCAAGGTGTCAAATCATGTGGGATGAATCAAATTGATGGGAAAGACTCCAACGATCTCCAGCTGCAGCTATTGTCCACCACACTTCAGGGTAGCAATTACCGACGTGATCAACAATGAGTGTAAATGACACACTTAATGAGCAGTGATGAGCTGGACTTGTTTACTACCCTGGGTCTGGCAATTTAGGGGGAAACACTAGTGTGGTAAATTAGCATTAAATTAGGGGTTTACTTAAGTTAACATGAGGCATGAAGACTTCAGACAATTATTCATTATCAGCACCAAGTCGGATATTTCATTTTTCACAAAATATGAGATTCAAACCAGATTTCTACCTGTTGATCAAACGAACTGACTGGTAGATAGAAGACATTTCTTAGCCAGTAAAAGGTGTCAGCATGCTAACCTGACGCTAACTGGGTTGCCCTTGTGGCCTGTACAGGGCTTTAAGTTGCTGAGCAAGTATGATACTCCACTATAAGAAGGCGTTTTTACAAAAAAAAATAGGGTTTTAGATGAGATTTGAAGGAGAACACTGAAGATGTGAGCCTGAGATCCTGAGTTCCACAAATCCAGGGGCCATGACGTCCGAAATGCTATACAGCCGTTTATTGAAATATCGCCATTCTGATGTTGGACTGACCGACTGAATATTACCATCTCATGATGCTAATGTGGCTAACATTTTACCAAAATGAGAGTCAAGTGTTTCATAACCTAAAATAGGTAAATGTCAGTTGACAAATATTTTGTTTTCTTCCTTTCTTCAGTGGACAAGAAACTGTTGAGGTGTGGGAAGAATGTTTAATAGCTTGAAACAAAGAACATGGCTGTAAATACTTTGTCTAGAGTCTAGAATCTCTGATGTGATGCTCCTGATGGATACTGGATTTACCAAGACTCTAGATGAGCCCAGTATCCATCAAAAGCATCACCTTTACTTTCATTTACCTACAAATGTACTTCATGTTGAGAAGAGGCACTTCAACGCAGTGTGTGTTAAACCATCAAGCCTAAATGGATGGTTTGCAGCTGGAACAATCATGATTACAGAAAGGTTAACAGCCAGCTGCTAACAGAGAGAGAGGCAGAGGGAGTGCTTTCAGCCAGACAGAGACGGAGAGGAGCTCTGAGTGCAGCCGCTGTTACTATTTTGTACTTTCTTTATATTTTTGGGCAGGAGCGTAAGAGGGGTAGCAGGATGGATGAGTATGAGCCAGACTCAGTCCAAACTCATCTCTGACTTGGACTGAAAATGAAATTTCACCCTCCATCCAGCTCTGTCGGTCTCCCGCTCCCTCTTAATCTGCGGTATGTTCACCCAGGCCAGAATGGAAGAGTGCCACAGTACGGCTGATAATCAGACAGCCAGGAAACTTCTACCTGACCGACATATATATATATATATATATATATATATATATATATATATATATATATATATATATATATATATATATATATATATATATATATATACATATATATATACATATACATATACATATATATATATATATATATATATATATATATATATATATATATATATACATATATATCTCTATATACATCTAATATATACATATATATATATATATATATACATATATACATATATATATATAGAACATGATACATGACAGTATTTTCACACACACGCATACAGTAGAGTAAAACTGATCACGCTCAAATAAGCGTAGAGTACTGACATACTCCCCTAGTTCATGACTGCACGACAGTCCACTGAAAAGGAGAAGAGTGGAACACACACATTAAGTCACCAGCTAAAGGCTAATATATGAATCTTCAGCTTTGATGGACTCAAACCTTCATCCATTTGCATCATTCAGAATAATTACCGAAAGCACTGTGTAGGTTGTGCTTCTTTTTAGTAAGAGGAGAAAACTGACAAGTCATAAATTCTGTTTTTTTCTCTAGTGTTGTGGGTATCCTGGGTCACTACCTTATCTTCCAGTGTGTTTACAGTTCTGGTGTGAAGAGGCCTAAGTAAGTGAGTTCAGCCTAAGTAAGTCTTGATTCTAAGGTAACAGTCCATTATGAGAATGCTGCTAATGGAAACTAGCGCCTCATAATACACTTATTTTGAATGTATTTTCTATTAGCACAGCAGGGGATGTTTCTTTACCTTTCTTCAGTACTGTGCATTCATTCACATTTTATCTCCATTCATTCAATTTCTGAATGAGTCTCAAAAGTGCTTTGATGTCAAAAAGATTTTGTAATGACTCATCTTTGCAATGTCTGTTTTGTATGTAATTCATAGTTGCATAACATACAAAAATAAGATAAGTACATGTGATTTTACTATGATCTGACTGATCCTGTGTTTCCAACCTAGCGCCATTTTCATCCATTAGCAGCTGATCATAACTTAATTAGGCATGTACACTAAAATTATGCATTTTTTTTTTGGTATTGTCATTTTCAAATCATGGACATGTGTGTTTTGTTTTGTTTTCATTCCAAATGGATAAAAAGCAAACATTATATCTGAGAAGGTGTAACAAAAAAACAAACACATTTTGAGTATCTTTTAACTGATAGCCATCAAATTGTCACTAATTTTTTAGCTAATGCTAATTTTCTGACGTTATGTTAACGTTTGTTGTTTTAGCTAACAGATTAGCTACATTAGCTAGCTGGGTGCTAATGTCAAACCAAATTATTGGGATGTAGTTTTTCAGTAGCAACACCATTTATTTAAAAGAGTCACTTAATCTCTCATGAATATTACTAAAACAAGTGTAATCCAAATTAAAAACATTAAACTCATAATTTTTAGAAAAAATGCAGATTTTCAAACACAAGCGTATGCAGCCGCTCTTGAACGCCTGTAAGAAAGTTTACGAAAGGGTAGGTAACATGAGCAACGACCACCAAATACCACCAAAATCAAATATCAACGTGCCAGTTAACATGTCTACACCTGCATCCGGATAAAAGGCAGCATCTGAAGCTCTGTCTCAATCATCACATTAAGTCCTGTCCAAATCAACACAAATCTAATGCAGACAAAAGGCACTTATGCAAAGAGATACCACGTGAGCAAATGAGCACATGCAGCACATATAATTTGGCTTATTTCTCTGTTTTCCTCCGAGTCATTTAGCCAGAATGCTCAATGTTTCACTTCCTTTGTCATTTGTGTAAAACACTAAATAAAAAACACTTTTCAGCACAGTCTGAGCACACACTTGGCCCCTGTGACAAACATGTTTGTCTCGCTCCTCTTGTTGAGACCTTTCATTCTGGGAACCAAACTCAGTTGCAGTTCTTTCTCGAGACCTCCAGCAGCGCTTCTACGCAGCATGCCGCTGCCGCCCCCCCCGGTCACGCCTGACTGCTGCTAATGAGACTTAGGTGCTAATTAGCCATTTACCATATGAGGCCATGGGGTTTCCTTTGTATGTAATCACTGGTGTTTTTCAGTATGGTCAAATTAGTAGTATTTTAATTCAGTTGAACTCTTGATGTAGGTAGAATCATCTGCTCATTTTAAAATAATAAAAATCACGCATTTATATATTTCTTTTGACAGTGTATATATATGTGGCATTACTTATTCTTTGTCTGAAGTGGTGAAAGTGAAAATATCAGTCTGAGTGGATCTGATAGAGGACAGGGTAATAGCAGAGATTACAATAAACGTGGAGGGGAGGGGAGCGGAGAGAGGAGAGGGGAGGAGAGGGAGGAGAGTCTTATGTAATCATGTAGACATACAGTCAGTTTATCCAATCCCTCTAATCAAGTCTAGGGGGATCAGTCTGGAGGAGGATCTGTGTCCGTTGTACAATACAAAAAATAACTGATGTCTGTCTGTGCTTATGTATGTATGTGTGTGTCAGAGACACACGGAGACAGGGAGAGATCATTGTGCATGCCTTATTTGTGTTTTATAGACTGCTTAAATGCAAATCTCTAAACACATATGATTCCCAGCGACCTTCTCAATCAAAATCATTAAGTGGAATTATAGTAAAAGGCACCAACATCCTTAACTTCGACGCACAACACAGCATCACGCTGGAAATGGGGTGAAAATGAGCGTGTCAACCCGGGTGTCATGTTTCACTGATGATTGTAGCTGAAGCCGATAAACTACTGCAGAGTCATGTGACCTAGAACTGGATGCTAGTTGCAGCTTTCCCCCGTGAAGGCTAAAGCCAGATGTCAATGGTCGTTGGTGGGAATCTCGTCCAGTGTGATTCTGATTCTTTGAATCACATAACTATTATATTTACTTAATTTCAACATGCAGGTAGGCTGCTTCACATTCAGTTTCTTAAGTATCATGGAAACAACAATTATATTTACTGAAGATGGGTCAAATTTAGCTCCAGTTGAGCTCCAATTTAGCTCTAGAGAACACCTTGAAAAAATGTACCACTCCATTAGCTGCAAATAAAGCAAAGCCTCATTTTTGTAAACATTTTTGCTTTGGAGGACAGAAAATAACAGGAACTGTTCATAAAACATGTTGTAAAAAAAGTGGGATTATTATAATTGCCCCATCTGAGCCTAGCCACCTAAAATTAGACATGTCAGCCAGTCATAGTGCTTTCTCTTATCCAGCTTATTACATGTCCCTCCACCAACGCCATCCCTACAAACATGTCACCCAAATATAGGTCATCATGGGTGTGGATAACGGGAGCAGCGCTACTTCCACGAGCACAAAAAGCGAAGTGGGATTTTTACATCAGCTACATCTGTACTTCTTCTCCCCCGTGGAATCAGACAGGGCTGGACAATTCATTAGATTTATCACTGACTCATCCACTTATCTGAGCTGGGCATGTAATTTCACTTTCCATCCATCCAACCTGCTCCAACCACAAATTCCCATTTAGTAGCCCGTGCCAGCCGGCCAGACTGGAGTCCCACAGGCGGCTGACGCTCCCTTTCAATTTCAGTGAGGCCTATTAAAGCCAGCTAGCAAGTCAGCTAGCAGTGGATACCTGGCCTGTATTCATCTAAGGGATGACACACACTCCGAAGCTTCAATTTCTCACTGCATTTGTCTTAATATGTCCCAAGGGGTTGGTGCCGAACATGCTGTTGCTGGTAATATAAAGGAGACGGCACCATCCATGAACATCACTCTACATACCAGATATATATATATATATATTTTACTCCACTACATGTATTTGTTGACTTTGGTTACTAGATTCTTCAGGTAGTGCCTTAAAAAACGTATTTATTTTTTCATTAATCAGATTAAACAAAAAAAAAACTGAACTTCTAAATACAGATTAATATAGTCCATTTATAATTTACTTTCACTTGCAGTAGAGCTAAAATCAGATACTCTGAACTTTTACTCACGTAATATTCATTTGGGTGAGTTTCATTTTTACCTAAGTAATATTTTTACATGATATCTTTACTTTTGCTCAAGTATGACTTCTGGGTACTTTATATAACACTGTGAGTGATAGATTAATGATCACACACTGAGAAATAATTACAAAACAGCAGCAGGATACTCACAACATGAAGTCTTGTTCCCAACATGGCTGGTCTCCACGGACTGTGATTGTGGTGCTCTTGACATTTTGCACCTTTAATGTCACATAGGCATTAAACTTGTCTGGAAAAGAGAAGTGAAAAAAACAAACAATATAAATGTTTGGGTTAATTCCTTATGGAGTGCCGTGTCAGGAGGTCTTTTATCTTACTGAATAATGTATTTGATTGAAAGAAACATATGTAATTTGTGTCACATATTTACATGATCTAATCTTGTAGCGTATTGTAAAGAAGTCCCATGTGAACAAACATATTTTTTTTAATTTTGTGCTGTCCTGTTTATATCATCTCGAGGCCCCAGTGACCTATCTCAATTATTGATTGCACTAATGATGAAAATGTAAATTCCCTCTCTGCAGAACAATATGGACAAAAAACATTATTTTTGGATCAGTAAATCATCTCTAGAGCTTATGAGAAGATAGAGGAGAGATGACAAAAGATAAAAATCCCTACCATGGGGAGAAATCAATTACCCACGTAGGAAAAACAACAACTAACATACAAGGTAAACTAGAAAACACACACACAGTGAGATGGACATAAGATTTAATGCAAAATGTAATATTATACACTAATACAAAGGAGATAAAGACGTTATCCTCAACCCAGCAGCAGGATATGAACACCAAATACAGAGCTTATGCTAATTTGAGCCTCTGCAATGAATAATGCCTTGTCCTCCAATTCACCAGCCAGTGCAAAGTCCAAAATCATGTGGACAGCATGTTCATGCAAAACTGTCAGAAAGCATTGATGAAGTGTGAGGAGTATTCAAGGCAATCACAATACAAGCTATAATTCAGTGTATAGGATCAACAAACATAGACATGTCCTCAAAAGCACCACAATGATTCAGCCCAAATGAACATGTTTAGAATGTTTAGTGTCTCACTGTAAAAGCTGAAGAAGCTTGTTTAACTCAAATAGAACATTTGAAGTGAGACGTAATTTTATAGGTTAATGAAACATTCATCAGCTTTGGCTTTTCACATACAAGCCAATATCATTTACAGATGACATTAGTTTTACTTTTATATTAATAATTATTTAATTGCCGCTGTTGTTGAGACGTGACCTTTGAGACTTGCAATAGCGAGACAACGTTTGCGTACAACTGGCAAAAGACATTAGACTAAAAGACTACCAGTTGTACCCCGTGTTATGTTTATATAGCGCTATTTTTTTTGTCTGAATGCCAAAAGACTGCAGAGTTCAACAACAAACATAAAAAATAATTATTGAGACAAACCTATATTTCCATAAAAACGTGTAAGTACATGTTTCTTTGAGAGGAACTGTGAAGGAACTGCAGGGATTCATGTAGCTATTTTTTCAGCTATTGAAATGACTGAATGACTTCGGAGTCTTCATTTTGTTTTTTCTATGTTCTGTCTCACAAATCGGCTTTGAATAGTGTATTAAAAGAAACATCATTATCATGTAGGGCTGGGCAATAAAACAATAACGTTATCTATCGCGATAGACGTGATCAATATCAATAGAAAATACGTTCGATATAAGAGGAAAAGTCACGTCACCAGTTTGGCAGTATTGCAGACAGTGTTTCTCATATGCATTCTGCTGGATTTTCAGCACCTCTGCCGCAAAAAAAAAAGAAATGACATTTGTCGCTTTGATATTGTGGGCGAATGGCGAATTTAAGTTGCACACAATGAAAGCACTACACCCTAAGTTATCTTGAAATCAATTATTATTGTCATTACTGCTATTTGTATAATTTCTACAAGTCACCGTTTAAGTTGAGTGACTGAAATCCTCGTCATCCTATTCAAAGGCTGCAACAGGCGACTCATTGAACCGGGGTGAAGTTAGTTTTAGGTTGGATATTCGGTGGATATTCACTCGGGTCCAGCCACGACTTTACTGAGGTTCACCCAGTGTTAGCAGCAAGAGGATGGTCAGCTCACCTCCCAGAGCCTCGCGCTGAATCACTGGAAACTTATTTAGGGACTGTCATTAAATTACTTAGCATAAATATATAATACAAAATGACTGAAGTTTTTTTTCAATATCTTTCATGTCATGTAACCCAGTGACTCCAAACCAGCAGCAGATTGTATGAGTAAACTGGACGAATGAGACACAGCTCTTTTTATTGTACTTTAGTGCTTCCTCTATTTTATATAAATATTAATGTGCAAAAATTATGATTTTTTTCTCAATGACTTTCATGTCATGTGGCTCACTGACTTCTGAAATAGATTCTGTTTAAATAAAAAATCTTTAATAATAAAGAAAATAATGGTAAAAAAGTTCTGTAATGCTAGAGGTTAACATATTTTCAAGCAGCAATGTCAGCGTCTACACTATTTTGTCTCATGTCTTAGATTCTGAAATCCTGAAAATGTTTGTTTTTTTTGTTTTTTTAAATCTCACCAGTAATCACCATTTTAAGGGTTATTTAAAAAGAATTCTCATTTTAAATATATAAAAAAATAATAATAATAATTATCGTGTCGACTGATATGAAACACTTATATCGTGATACATTTTTTCAGCCATATCGCCCAGCCCTATTATCATGATTATGAGCATTTCGTGAAATGTAAAGAGGAAGCACAAATATAAAGGTGTAAAATGTTCCTTTTCAACTTCTGAATCCTCCGTATCTGGTATTCCGACATAAAACTGGGAGGGTGAAGACAGAAATGAGGAGAAATTAACAATCGCACCTTAAATAACTCCACCATGTGCCTTTTAATAATGCTAATTTGCAAAGTGTCACTGTTAACTGTGGAAGCGCTAAAGGAGGAACATTTTGTACCAAGAAAAAGCCATTTCAGAGACTCATTACATTTTCTCATCACACTCTGATGTCTGCACAGAGAACTATACAACCCCTTTCCTTGTCCATTGTCAGCAGCTTTACATATTCGCATTCAGTCTTATTAAGGCTACACGTGGTTATTTTACAGAGATCAACTGGAGCAAAGATAATCACCCACTCCTTTTTCATGGACATTTCTCTGAGGTGTCTGGCTGAGATTATTACTACCGTTTCATAATGTGAGCATTGTGAAGCACTTTGTGGATTTAAGTCACAATGTAGCCTGCATCAGAACAGAAAATACTCATGTTATTCTGAAGGGTTACAAATTAGCGTATGTATTATACCACTAAATCTGAAGGACTTGTGGAAATAAAGTTCATATTTTACCCACCATACCTGCAATTTCAAGGCGTGCATGCTGTACGTTTGCCTTAAAAGCAACATTATCTAACTATTTACCTTTAAACAACACCTATGTAACTTCAGGGAGAGGCTAGGAGACTTGCTTTTAGTCACTGGCGACAGCTTTGCTTAATAAAACTCTGCACAACAGATGCTGAGCAGGACTTCTTAGCATTAGCCAGCATGCTAAGTTATATGACTTGTGTTTTAGCATGTTGTTTGAGGTTTGACTGTGCTAGCAAGCTTGCTAGTTTTTGATCAAAATCAGCCCACTAGGTTTAGCCGTTAGCATGTTATAGCCAGACGTTATCTTCTCAGATAGCGTTTGCTTAGCCTTGCCCGAGCACACGTGTTTCCTTCAGGGCATTCAGGATATAACATTGTTATGATGTGCCGAGTTCCGTCTGAAGTAAGCATGTGACCTTTACATCTGACGACAGAAATCTGGGATTTGAATTTACAATTGTTGTCCTACGCTTTTAAAGGGTGGGGCCCGAATTGCAGAACAGTAGAGTAAAGTAGTTCTTTTTGTTGTTTTTTTGACTAATATAAAAATAAGTAAATAATTGTTCAAATTAATAACTGGATGACTGACAGATTGCTGATTGCCATGGGTTATTTGAAATGCTCTCAGTTGTTTTGACATATCTTTGTCATATCAGAGCTGCAAAACTGGCATCAGGCAGACAATATGAGAGCTCACCGACCATGTGAGGACAAACAGCTGGTTACCACAACTAGGGACTTTTCAATTTCAATTTCAGGTTTCAAACTTGAGGTTTTCGGTCAAGATTAAGGAATGGGTATGGCAGTGGTTCAGGTTAAGGTTACATAAAGTCTCCATGGAAGTAATGACGTCAGCAATGTGTTCCCCAAGAGGCAAGAAGAGGTGTGTGTGTCCTGCTGTCAAACTCACAGTGAACGGCATAATCAGCATCAACCGAGGACCACCTAATCCTTGCTTGATTACCTGCCTCAAGTAGCCCACTTTTCACATGGACAGAGAGCCTAATGTACACAAGAATGAAGGCTCTTGTGCAGCGTCGCTGTGTGTATTTGTGTGCCCTGTTACATCTCTTCGTTCTCAATCTCACAAGCACTTTGGTTTTGAAGAGGGCCAGTGCAGCTGAAGGCAATGTCATTGGATTTGGGGTGAAGACGAGGTGAGAGACGTGATCGTTCGGCCGCATAAATGAATACATCACAGCCAGGGTTTGGTTTCGGTACCCAGTTTCTAATTTGGATGTGGTTCCAAGTTGGTAAGATACCTGGATTCATTAAGATGTGAGTCTTAATTAAGCTATAATGAAACTGCCTGACAAACTGACATCATCCTCTTTATCAGCAAAGTACAGGCTGCAGAAAAATCTGGTACTACTCTAGCTAAACAACCAATATGTAGTGTATTTGGTGAAGCTTAAAGGTGCACTATGTTGTTTTCAGGTACAAATTTTAATCATAAGAGAAATATCTAAACTGAATAAACATACCGACCTTAAAGGATGTGGCAGACCCTGCCACCTTTAAACAGTGTTCTGAGGACCTTACTTTCCTCTGAGAACAGCTTGTTTATTCAGTTATGGAAAAAATAAATATTTCTGAATTTGTATTACCTCATTAATAGTGTAAACATTAAGATTCTAACTTTGAATTCCATCTCCAAAACCACATAGTGCCCCTTTAACTTTGAGTTATTATGCTTTTGAGTTTAAATACACAATTAAATACAAACTACTGATAATTAAAACATTTTAGCAGATTTGATAGGTTTCTTTTGTTTGTTTTTATATAATCTAACCTAAACCCAAAAGATGGCCATCTACACTGCTATGTATATTAAAGTCATGTTTTTCATCACAGGTGAAATTCACGGCTGTAACTAAAAGCACAGTGAGTTGCTTAGAGGGTATTGAGAGCGTGATGGTTAAACAAAGTGGTGAAAGCAGGGCGTTACCAGGAAAGACCTTGTGCACTCAATCAGGTTTCTTTGCAAGAATAAAGGTTAACATAGTAATCACACCAGCCAAACAGTTCCTCTTTCCTATATTTGATCTTGTATTTTCGGTAAATGTTGAAATTGTTGCACACGGATGTGTTTCTTACATATATCCAATTTCCATCTGAAATCCCCCTAGAGCCCTTTGTTGATTACCTCTTCCTGCTGTAGCAAAGAGAGTAGAGCGGCATTGAGCGAGGATGAACCGTGCATTTCCTAATCCTTATTTATGCAGCAGGGGTTGGTGAAGCACTTAACCCGCTTCATATTCGAACACTAACACACATTCACACACCTGGGAGCTACAGTCGTTTGTTGTGGCCTACGGCTCTGGATGGACGACACATCTGAAGAGCATGTCCGGTCTTTTAGGAGAATCAGAAAGTCAGTAAGTCTAAAAGTTTATTTTGACTCTTCTGGGGATATTAAACACATCAATCTCTCAATCACATCAACATCAATCTCCCAATCCCGTCGTGTGTGAGACACATGAGAAAAAATGTCGGATCTTGAATAAGAAAAGTGAAGAAAGAAGCCATAAACCACTATGGATTGCCATCCAATTGCTAAAAAACCTATTGGTATGTAGTTTAATAATATTCGAAAAAACACACTTGGATACGTCGATCCGTCTTTTTATCCGGATGCACATCAAAAAGTAATGGGGTCTATTTTGGGCCAAGACCCATTTTTCATCCAAGTTCTGTTGAAATCCATTCCGTAGTTTTTGTGTAATCCTGCTCACAAACAAACGAACACACAGACATGGGTGAAAACATAACCTCCTTGGCGTATATGGGGATATTGCACTTGGCTATATTTCGATTTCAATAATATCTGTATTAATTGTGCATCCCTAGATAACATGCAACATGGAGAGTTCCTAGATAGAACTAGGCTCTAAGAAAGGTTTGGATGCAGTACAGGAACAGTTTTGACATTCGAGTTTTGAGACTTAGATGAGAGGACCATGTACAATAATTATGAAGCTACCATCAACAGCTGGTTAGTTTATTTTAGCAGAAAGACGGGAAATAAGATTGAACAACTATACTGGCTTCACCCAAAGGTAACAACATCCACCTAACTAAACCGCTTAACCAATTAATATCTTATTTATGGTACATGTTATATTGTTTCAGTAACATTTTTACAATTTTTTATGTGAGCAATACTGACTTACTGACTGACACACCGTTTCCACCACTGCTGACAGATTCATGTTAGATTGTTATCCAAGCATCTCAGGCTTGTGCTGCTTCTATTTTTTTCATCTTAATGTTGCCAATAGATACATGTACTATGTTTCTGAATGTTAATCAAGGTTTAGGAATTTTATCCAGAAAATGAGAAACATGAAATGTCAAGTGTAAATGTAGCCTATGTCTCTGAGACATGGGGTGAAAGGGCTAATCTGGAATAATCCATCATTCACTTAAGGGGGTTGCCAGGTATGTGATTAAGGGGACGAGGGGACTGGCAGGGTGCAGACAGCCCCATTTACTGCCTGGGCTGACAGTGGTCAGAAACATTTAGGAAAAAACAACCAATGGACAGGCGAGCAAGAGAGCAAAAACAAGCAAAGAACACAAAAAGAAACTCAAGTATATACAAATTTAGCTTATGTCTAAATGTGGTCTTCCTTCACTGGGGTTGTCCACACACACACACACACACACACACACACACACGCTCCTCCTGTACGCAGCAACTAGCTCTGGTGGGGGTGACATATCCCAGCATGCAGCTGGACCCTCTTGGGGGAGCAGTCGGCGTCATTTATAATTAAGTGGTGACGACTTATGAAAATAAATAAGTTATATTCAGTTACACACGGATGTGCGCGGCGCGTCCAGGAGCCATGACATTTACGAGGCTGTCTACAGTAATGAATACTCTATTATGGGACGGGATGGAGGAGGCTGGAGAGTGAGGGAGACGCGTGGGGAGGGTGAGCGCTGCAGAGCTTTCGGTAGATGAAGGGAGCTGAAGGAGGTATCAAACTGAGACTAATATCTATTGTCTTGCAAGTGCAAACAAACAGAGAGCTGTTTTTATCAACAGCCATTTCCCCACAATCTCTGAGTTAGCCCTCTCAGATCACTGATTTGGTTTTACACCACAATTAATGCACACGATTGAGTCTCATAACACTCAACCACCCTGTCTGAGTAGCGGCAGACAGCTCTTTTACAGGCTTTGAGAGACTATACACTACCTGGTCAGCAGACAGATAAAGAGTTACCAGCTGGCTGGTAAGAAAGGATGACATCAGACAGAGCCAGATATTTTCCTCAAGGGTTGCTGGAGAGCAAGACAGAGCTGAAAGCAATGATTATTGGACTTGCATTCATCGGGTGGACAAACAACATGACTCCAACTGAATCAAAATGTTGATCTGTGTCCACTTCTTAACATGTCACTGTTAACTGTAACTAACTGGTATGTAAAAGATCGCAATTTCATGTTTATATTTAATATAGCAATGGCCATTAAGAAATAATGGTTTGAGTTCAGATAGCCTTGCTCTTCCTCATCCCTTGTTTTTGCATACTTAAGTTACATACTGAACGTACTTATTTTAGCCGAAAACATCGACCTTTTCCTAAAAAAGTATTGCTGGTGTCTCAAAGAATGAAATCTTAAAGCGGAAACAGACAACTTTCCCACCTTCCAAGCAGGATTATTTTTGCCACTACTGTTGCAAAGACAGCTGCATGAAGTCTAACTCAACAACACAGGACAAAACATGAGTTTATTCATTATTTAGTTAATAATGGGGACATGAAAGCAGACATAAATGGTGCCAGGCTGCCAGCCTCCCAAGAGGTTTTGTGCCTAGTGGCTGGCAAAATAGCTTTGTGGAAACATGGTTTATAAGGAGCCAATTTAAATGCAGATGGTGTCATTATTCATTACATTGAGCAATTAACAATTACTTCATAATGACACATGAAGGCAAAAAATGCTGTCTGTTGGCAGTTTAACCAAAATCCAGCATCTGACAAACCTCACTCCCTGGCTATTTTACACTGAATGACCTACAGCACTGTATGTTAGTTATCAGAAAAAAAGACTGAGTGGCTGCTGAAGTTGTCAAAAGGAAGCTTGACTAAAGAAATTCTACTGACGGAAAATCTAAGGAAGAGGAAGAAAGTGCAGCACTGCCCACACTGCTTGACTGACAGGAGATTTTTCTATGGAGCTCTGTGTGGAGACACCCAGCAATTAACGCTTAATACCAGAGACAGACTGCATAAACAAGAAGAATATAACTATTTTGAGGATAAATGTTGTTCAAAAAGGAGACGACAATAAAACATTGGTTCGAAAAATAGATGGTATTTTCCTCAAATGAAATACTACACCCACTCCACTACTACATCACCGGATGTCGATTATGTTGGTGTCGTACCACTACATTAGGCTGCAGTGGGCCATCGCAACAAGACAACAACTACTGCTGATGAGCAATGCCTCAGCTTTAAAGTACGACACACCTGAAGAAGACGGGCCAGTTTCTGAAACTTGATGATTTATTAGAAGAGGGTACTTTCACGCATTTTTTTTTTTAACATGGTGGGCAATCCCCAACTGCACCACGTTAATGTTTTTTAATTCACATTTCGTGCCAGATTTGTCTTTCCAAAGCAGTTTGAGAGTCAGACTAGTTTCACTCTGATTAAAAACCCAACTTAACCTCTTATCCGGAGATTTGAGAGCACAGTAAGTGGTGTCATGACACAAAAGGTCAACAGCGGGTTTTCAACCAAATGCTACCAAATACTGAACAGCTGATATCACTGAGTTGCATCCCTTAGACTAAAGGAAAAGGAAGAATTCAGTTTAAGTGGCACTGTGTAGTTTTTGAGGAGTAATTCAAACTCAGAATTTTAATATTTACAATATTGACAAGGTAATAACACAAAGCCTTTTCTTTGACTGAATAAGCAAGCTGTCATCAGAGAAAAATAAGGTCCCAGAACACTGTTTGAAGCCAGATAGGTGGCAGGGTCCGCCACATGTAAACAAAGTTAAACAGTATGAAATTGTGTCGTCCTTTAAGGTCACTTTGTTTATTCAGTTTATTCAGTCATGGGAAAAAGGGGTTGTTTGTTTGTTGTGGATAAATAAATCAGTCAATAAAGATCTTTTTCATCTGATTACATTTCTGTCCCCAAAACTACATAATGCGCCTTTACATGACCCGCTAACATTGCTGTCGAAAGTCCTTGGGAGAATTAATTTTGTCATGTTGATCAACAATCTTACTGTCTACTTGAAAGTTCAGTTGACCAAAATAACCAAAGAATTGAACATATTGTACCACTAGAGTCTAGCGTTATAAAGCCATGCAACGTTCTACAGTGTTATAAACTGTATACACATAGCATTTAGTTGACGCTGTCCATATTGTTAATTTTTTTTTGTTAATAAAAAGTCTTTGTCTTTTTTTTTTTTTTTTTTTAAGGCTATGAGAAAAGCAAACAAAATTCATGTCACCTCCACTGGATTGGGACGGTAGCAGATATCTCAAAGACTAGGCAAATTCAAAATGACGAGTATAGCATTAAGGTTTGCGACATAGCTGGAAAACTGTTGGAGGGGTAAAAAATGGGATGACAACTTTGATATCAGATCTGAATCACTTGTGAGGCAAATATGTTTGGCCTGGACGTGGTGTCAGAGGAAAGGCCATGTTTAAATCAGAAGGGTTTTTATTCCATACAGTGACCATTTTAGGACTGGCTCAGACAGATCAGCTCTCTATTGCCAGACTTGGCTGAATTTTGCCACAGGGATCAATGTTAGCATTCTACATTTGCACTAATCTGAATGTGCTTTTGTGGCTTATGAGAGGTGGACAATTGTTTAAAGGGTTTTGACCTACATGTGGTGCTAGATGAAAAAGATGGGAATCAACAAAGTGAGTCAGTCATCCACAGTGAAAGAGAAAATGTCAAAAATCAGGATAATGTGCCTTAAACCTTCTAAACTAATAAAGTGACACATATACCAGCCGACATCTCTCAGGGGTCGATAAGCAGTGGGGTTTCAGGAGGGCCTTGGGACAGAAACCAGCTCCCCCAGGCGAATAAAAATCTATTGCTTCTTATTATTAAGATAAATCAGATCATGTTTCCCAAACTGGGGCATAAGAGTGGGACAAACTCTACTAGATGTGCCTGACCTGAGACTAATAATCATGTCACATGACAGAAATGCAGTCTGGGTATGCTCACTATCGCTAACTTGACTGGGTGTTACAGACCTGAGGAAAAGTAGGTGTGTTGTTTTAGCTTAATTGCTTTGGTCAACTCATTTTAGATTCTGAACTTTTACAGCAGTCCTTTATTCATATATGTCTGTCCAAGCTGTTTTTTTTTCTCTTCTGCCTCATTCTCTTATTGAGCTTTTTCACACAAGCACTAGTATTCTCAATCTTAGTCTTTTTCTGGTTTGGTTCATATTTTTGACATATGATGTTTGTATTATATATATCATACAGGTTTCTGATCATCTGGCGCTGTGATGAAACGCTTCAACTCCTCAAGTCACTCAAGTCTCAGCCCAAGCACACTTCGGTTTAAGCCTTTATAAGGGGCCAATCAATAAGGTTTTTTTCCTGGGACGATACCAATCACTACTAATCAAGGAGACCGTTTACCAATATTTTTGTCATTCATACTTGCACGCAGAATACAAATATTACACAGCAAGAAAGCGACATCACTTTTTTTTCTGTACGAAGTTGATTTTTCAGAGCTTTCGCAACGTGAATGAAGGCATCAACCAATCATGTTGTGCAAAAGGGATGTCACTTCACAGTTTATGAGAATGTCGGACCTTTGATTGTTTACGTTTGTCAGCACCTTGTATTGTATGACAAAGGACTCAAACTTATGAAGAAAGTATGACAAAGGTGAAATGGGATGAGTGACCTCTCTGCTGTAACTGCTGTTGTTATATCCACCTGCGCTCCCCTCAAATCCACAAGATTACCTCGATAAAAACAGTAATTTTCCCTTCAAAAATTTGGTCCTGATCGACTGCAACCTCGATCGGTGCGCTAGTTTGGAACTTTGGTGTTTTACTGTAGTAATACGTCACCACAGACCATACAGCCCCAGGACAGTCAGCTCTGCTAAAGCTCTGCAGGGTCTCCTTTTACAGGAAGCTGAGCAATTTTGTTTGGTATTACAAATTAGTTTATTATTTATGTTGTTTATTTCGGGCATGTCAATTCATAAACATCACATTTCATCATTGTTCAAATAATACAATACACATGGCCGAAAGGGAAAAGCGGGAGAAGCCAAAGCTTATCAAGTCCCGCCCCAATTACCCACAGGATAAAATCTTCATCCTGATCTTTTCTTGTCATTTGCATTTTACATTTTCTTTTCTCTTTTTTTTTTTTTTTTCAACTTCTTTTGTTATGACCTTTGACAAAACATATTACAGCAGTAGCATACAGAGCTGAATTCAAGCTCTAGACAGTACATACAGATTACATGTGTGTCTACTGTTGTGTGCCGATTTATAATAACTCTATAACATTCAAAGGGACGATTGCTAGTCGTAGTAATTCAGGAGAACTACAGAATAAATGAATTAAAGGACATTTCTACAGTAGCAACGCCATCGCTCATGTCCTGTTTTATGAACCCCGGGGAGGCCAATCAAATCTCCTCCTTCCGCTCTGAAAGCCTGCCCGGCAATCGGAGGCCAGAGGCAAGCCAGTGACAAATCATCTCCTGTATCTGGAGTCTGTCTCTGTCTCCTAAAGACACTGAGGGATTTGTCTCCATCTTCTCCTTTATGCCCGGATGACAAGTTGTCATTTCAGGCTAGCAGGTGGCCTTTTGTCTGTGATGATCTATTGATTTTCTCCTCGCCTCCTCTGGCTTGACTTTTCATTCTCCCACTCGTCGCTGTTGTTCTCCCCCACATTATCGCCTGGAGAGAAGGTGGGACCAACAGCTGCAGGCAGCGAAGAGGTAAAAAAAGACGCAGAGAAAGAAAGGTGGACGGGAAGACGGAGTTCCACTTCAGGTGTTCTCCTCTGTGACAAATCTAATGTGGATATCCAAGTAGGCTACATGACCATGGGGAGACTCAAATATGGGCTTCGCAAAAAACACTGCACAGGGACAAGAGCAGGACTCTCACCTTGACACTAACACAGGATCTGGGGAATACAACTATTTTCTGGCCCATGTGAAGCTCAACTGAACTGTTACAGGACATTGATACCTCGTTGAGCTCAGCTAAATTGTATGCTATAAGTCCCCATTCCTGAATGACAAAAAGGTAGAAGTTGAGGTTTGGGTTAAAATAACCAACATCACCAACAACTGTTGACAGGATGCAGGATTTAGTATGATGTGTTCGCTCTTACCTGGAGGCCCATGTAGTTTGGCTTTTTTCACTGAAAAGGAAAAGAGAGAAGACAGATTAGACACAAGGTAAGTATACACCATTCTACCCCTTCATGAAAATTAAATCTCTGAAGAAAATTGTATCTGGAATTGTTTGAAACTATTCATGGGTCTGTAGCAGAGGGTGGACTGACGTGATGACACAACCCTTATCACAGACAGTGAACCAGAGCCGTTGAATCAGAATCATTTTCTGCCCACGAGCCGACTTCATCACGGGGTTTCTGGTCGAATCTTTTCACTTGACCTCTTCCAACAAATACTGAGGGATTGTCCATGCCTTTAGCTAACAGGGTAATTGTCCATTTAAGTTCCAGAAGTGGTGATCTAACTGGTGGATGGAGGATGGAACCCAAAATAAAGATAATCTTGCTCTTTGTCTGTTTGAACGCTTATTGCCTCTCGTAGTATTTCAGCACTGGAAGTTTGTTTCTTATTGCCAGAAAGCTGTCAAAAACCCCTGCCCCTTCAAATACACAGCAGGCATTGTCTCTAATAACACTGTTGACTGCTGCATTGAACTGCTGGAACACAGCCATCAATAATGATGATAGTAGCACCTGCGCTTCTCCTGCCGTCTGCTGCGAGAGACACATTTTCTTTGTGGTATATACTTCATTCAAATATTTTTCTCCTATAAAGATGGGCATTCCATGACCAGAAGAAGTTTGAACCCACTTCTATATCAAATGTCTTTTTGACTAGCACTGCAATTAGATAACAAAGTAGTTCTATGCCTCAGGAACTGGCAAAAAAGTCCACAAAGATATGGTGAAAAATGTGTAAAAATGAAGGAATCTTTGAAGAATAACTTTAAACATTAGCAGTAGGGCTGGGCGATATGGACTAATAGTCATATCCCGATATATTTAGGCTGAATATCGATATACGATATATATCCCGATATTTTTATGGAAAGTGAGAGCAAATGTTCAGTCAAAGTCAAAGCCAAATATGACATGTGGGTGGGAATTTCGTCATTTTAGGGGCAAGTCCATTTGGCCTTCACTTTGTTTTTTGTCAGGGGCACCAAGGCCACTGAATAAAATTTGTTGATTTACCTTTCAGACTGATACCATAATATCCTAATTTATAATAAGACATGGATTATGTATTTAAACATTTTTTTAAATACCAATATCAAGTTAATGTTACATTACAAAACAGTTTTTTTTAAGTAGGGTTAGGGTGAGGTGAGTTTTGCGACACTACACTGAATATTAGTGTCATTGAATATTTCTCCCAAATAGAAATTCCTCAAAATTATGGCAAAGCACATTTTTTCCAAACAAAAAAAATGTAGAATAACCAGCAGGAGACCACTGATGTGTGGAGTGATTTTGGTGACACTACACTCTGAATAATAGTGAAGTTATTGAATATTTTTTGTAGTTTCTCTTTTCAGTGTTGCACTTTGTAGACGGTCCCTGCGCCCTCGTCTCACAGACGGCTGATCACAGACCAGAGTTAATGTCCAGACGCTCGTTTTGATTAACATACGGTTGTAGCTCGTTGTCTTCCTTCCTTACTATGGTAGGAAAGAGCCGTCAGTTGTGTTTTAACAAGGTTTCACTTATGAGTTATTGACTGGGAAGGTCGAATCTGTGAATATATTTCCAACTTTACCGGACTAAATCCTACCACATAAGTCAGTTACGTATCACGTCAAAACCGGCTGAGCTCGCTCGCTGTGCTGTAAGTTTCGTTCTTCTGTTTTGAGACGCTGCTGCTGTTTGAGAGGCTTTCACGTGAGATCATCGTGATGATGAGACTCCACCTGCGCGAACCGCGGACTCACTGAAGTAACTGTGAGAGACTACTGTGCACTCAGGTGGCTGTAATTCAAGGCAAGCTCGCTACGCTGTCCGGTGGCTGTGCGATGATTTTTTTTCACGGGGTATCAAGGCAAAAGTGCAGGGCAACGGCGGCCACCAAAGTGTTTGTTGAAGAGTGCCGGAGTGTCTGTTCCAGCCCCTCCCCTCTCTGTGCATGAAGGAGGAGGGGCGGGGGGAGCAGTGCAGAGAAATCCGGGTCAGCGGCTTGCCCGGAGCAAGGATCACAGCGCAAATTTGAACTATATCGATGTATGCGATATGGTCTAATTCCATATCACATTTAAAAAATATATCGATATAAGTTTTATATCGATATATCGCCCAGCCCTAATTAGCAGTGAGACTGCGTGCCTTGAAATGTCAACGTGTGCTGGGCTTTGGGCTAAAAATGACTCACTGATATTGATCAAAAATGCAATTAAGCCCCCAGAAGATATGTTATTGTCATTTTACTATGCAGCAGGATAAAAGTTTATCGGCTTTTTTAGGGATAATTTAGTTATTCAAAATAGGTTTAAATGCATATTGTCACCAAAGGAGATCGATACATTTATCCGATCACAGGCCAAAAGTGTGAGATGTGATGAAAGAGACCAGACAGACAAGAATTCACAAAGAGAGAGAGAGAGAGAGAGGGAGATCATTAACAGGTCATTTGTCTTGGGCTGTCAGCACAGTTTGCCTTGTGTGTCACTCGTGCCAGCTTGGCAGAGGCTCACAGGAAGCCCAGTGGCCTCGTTGATGGAGGTCCAGGTTCTGACAATACCTATGTGAATGGCCTGACGCTGTTAGAGAGACTCACAGTGATGCCACAGAGAGTCACGGAGAAAGGAAAAGTTACAGAGGTGGCCCGCACTGCGAATGTTTTTTCAAGCTACTGATACGGCTGCAGGCAGCAGCTTGACTGCAGGTTGCTGACTGTCACTTTCCTCATAAAGGAGACATTACTCTATAGAGGTGACATTATAGTATAGAACTAAGTATTTATAGGATGTAGTTTAAAATTATAGATCTAGGAGCAATGTGAAAGAAGGGCAGGCCTGAGAGGAAAAGGCAGAAATACAAATCATGGGCAGCACCATGTATTTTCTAACAACAGCAGTTGCAACAGCAATACCACAGATATCTCAAGCTTGTCCTGATCAGAAAAACGACCGTATAGGTCAAAAATTAAGGTAGCTTTTCTTATTTAAGCCGTATTAATTATTACAGCTGGAAAGAAGCAGATGAGGAGCAGTAGTAGGCGTGAAAAATCCATACAGAGAGGAGGTCAGGGACAGACGTTTCATTGTGAAACCAGAAGTCAACAGTGAGTTCTTCGAACTTTTGCATTAAGTGAAGTCATGTACATAAGATAACGTCAGTCACTTAGTTACTGTAAGTGTTGTGGTTCCTAAACCAGGATGTTTTCTATCTGAACTGCAAGTACAATGAAGATATGTCGCTGAAACGCCGCAACACCGTTTTGGAAGACAGTCGACCTATTCGTTCGTTTAGGTATCAGTCAGATAAAGGATCAGTGAGTCAGGCAGACAAGACTAATGTTAACCAAACAATCACTCTATCCCTGCATTCTCTCTGATACTAGGGGATGCAGAGGGGGGATGGATGGCAAGTCATTTCCCATGTATCTCTCCCCTCATTTCCTGTCATCCCTCTGCCATCAGCTGTCTACTACAGGCATAAAACACCCACACAATTATAATATAATATTGTTGATATAGTTGAAACATTTGCGTATCACCTACAAAACACTGAAATGTACCATCATGCTGATTCATTTCCCAGAGGAAACATTTAAAAAGAATAGGGCCCAGGATGTTTCCTGGAGGAAGACCATGGTCAATATCAAATGTCTCTGACAAAAAACTACCTAAACTAACAATAAAAACTTTCTTCCTGACAAGTAAGAGCCAAACCAGTCAAGCCTATCCTGTCCTGCACAATTGATTTTCCTCAACAAAAATACAGATGTTGTTCAGGCATCCTTGCCCACTGCTTGCAAGCTATTCATGCGGCAAAACATGTAAAGTGTGTGAGAGAAAATTTCCAATCCTGTTTAAAATCCCTCACACTAAAAAGACTGTGTCGAGCACTTAGGGACAGACTAAGTGGATACAAATGCTTAACACCTGAATGCTCCCCAGAGAGAAGCTGTGTAAGGACACTGATCTGTTTGAGGCTACTTAATGTTTCTCAGGTGTTATATTTAAAGCATATAGACAGTTTAGTTTCATATTATTTAACCCAGTGGGGCAATTTACTGTATTCAGTTAAGTGGAGAGTAAGGTCAGACTTAGAGTGTGTCATTGAAGCTGCTGGGTATGTTCTGTCTAGCTTTCATTTGTGTTGAGATGTTTTACAAGCCCCATGAGAGCGTTTTGTCTCACCACCATCTGATTTTATGTCATCCTTTATGTTTTATCACTGAACAAATGAGTAAATAACAGGATCCCTCCTGTGCCCGCAGACAGTAAAGCTTCAAGGCAAAAGACAAGCAAACTGCAGTTTACTGTGAGGTCAACAAATTCTCTCCTCTGCAAATAAAAGAAAGACAAGAATGGGTCTGACAAGTAACGATGTCACATCACTCATATGCCACCTGTTGAACTGAATGTGCTGCTCTCAGCTCTCCGCTCAGTCATACATTTCCAAACGACAGCAGACAATGCAAATGACTTGGCTCACGCTTCCTTTTCAGTGGACTAAAATAAACATTTTCTAGGATTTTTAAGAGTTCGACTCTGTGAAATTGCCATTTCACAGACGAGAGATGCCAGCTGCATCACACAACGTATTTTGAGCATCAAGTGGGTTAAACTGGTCACACATCATCCAGTAGCACATCAAAATCAAAAGCACAGAGAGCTGAGAAAAATCACAGATTCTTTATCACTGCTGCAGCTTTTTTTCCATACTGGTCATGTACTGATATACTGTATGAAGAAAATAGAACTGTATAAGCCCTGTTTCTGGCATTCTGTGAGAAGGGAAATCGTTACTAAGGTTTTTACAGGGAAAGTTAGTAATTTGGGGGGTCTTACACAAGTTTTCCCCATTGGTGGGGTTATGGGATGGGGGCCTCCAAACATCCAACACAAATGAGGGATGATTCCTCTTTAAAACAGACTTATACTTATGATTGAACAGTTGCTCACAACTAAAATCTTTCAGCACAGTCACCAGGATATTACCTTAACGTTTCTGCAAAACACAGTAACGTCCAAGGTTAATGTGTACCAAACGTGACATATCACGTTCACAGTATTCGCTTATTGGCCACCTGTTGCAGCAGGAGGTGGAGCGGAAGGTGTTGGCGCTACTACAAACCAAAAGTTTAAGTCGCACTACCTAGAGACATTGCAAGCGGTCTTTGTGAATACCAAAACCGTCTATTTTTCATGGGAAGTTGGACCAACTGCATCAGTGAGCGTGGCGACCAAAGCAGGTACTTAGCAGGTAGGTACCCCTAACCTTAGCCAAATCATGATGCTTTCCTTACTCTGAGTGTTTTTTGTGCCAAAACCAGACCAGATCAAGTGCATTCAGGTGTAGTTTTGTAGCCTGGGAAAAAAATGTCTTCCTTAACATAGCTTGTAAATATGATGTTTTGCAGCTACTTCTCAAATGCTGTCAAACTGGACGATGAAGAATCACCGATATTCATGAAGATTATTTCATCTGTTCTTACTTTTAAATGTGCCTCATGTGTTCTGTACCAGAATTGCTCTTATTTGTGAATAAAAACATAAATTTAATTACATTTTAAGTATTGTCATCTGTTGTGCCTGGTCACATGTCAAATGTATTCAAATGTAAAATCAAATTCTGGGGGTTCAGACACATGAACATGGACATTGCAGTCACTCTGGTACAGAAAGTAGTACAATGGTCAGTGTCACATCCCTCGGAGAGAGTAGGAGGACAAGCCTGATCAGAGGTAGTAAAGCAGGCCACATATTGGACACGTGTCCGCCGGACTGATTGTATGTGAGGATGCGTGCCGCTAGTGACAGAGCGTTTGGCTGGTGGGATAATCCCTCAGCGTTAAAGCCCTAAGCAGGGCTGAAATCTAACAGGCCCTGCTGTATTGTACTGTGGATGAATAACAAAGAGAACATATTGTACATCAAGGAAAGGAAAAACACTTTTGGACTGGCAAGACTTAAGATTTGACCTCATGGAGCATCCAATGCTTTTGGCACTGCTCTAAAGCGATGAGGAGAGCCACGGTGGGTATTAGTGGAGAACAAATGACGCTGATGCTCACGTGATGAGTCCTGGATCGGACTAAACCAGCTGCTGCTGCTGCTGCTGACAATGATGTCATACACATCTGTAGCGTTTCAGCGCGCTCCTGACTCAAATTACGGTTGATTCTATTGACAATACACTGGGCTGTGCCACTGCATAATGTTCCTGTTTCACTTGATAATTGAGGATTTATTGATTGTAATCTTAAATTTGAGTCAAGTATTTTAACTAAGCAGCCTCAACAAGCATGCTAAAGGTCACCGTCGCACTGATTTGCCCAAATGGGATTGCACATGTTTCTCCTTACTTATTGATTTAAATAAATCTTCTGTGTTCGTGCAAGACCTGTCCAATCGATGTGGCTAATGCCATGTCTGACTTTGCTTTAGCGATGTTGCAACGTTCCAACGTATCAATCACGATTGTACATGTAATAAAGTATTCATGACAGGTATGATGAAAGCAAAAAAAAAGCCAAAACTACAAAAAATACTTAAAGGATAATAACCAGCTGTTATCCTTTGAGTAAGTAAAAAGGTGTGCTTGTCCAAAAATAAAGTTTTTTTAAACTTTCAATCAAATAGAGAAGAAAGAGTGATACAACCCTAAATTACTAGTTTGTTACTTGTAGAAATTATGTTAAGTGGACAAAATACTGTTTTGTCATTACAGTGTTTCTGTCAACTAAACTGAAACAACTCAAGTTCATTCGGGAAAGTTACGTTTAAAAGTCGGCTTTCAAGTTTATTAATGTGAGACAGTTCTGTGATTAGATCCACTCACTTTGTAACTTAGACAACATATTGAGCAGATCATGTCCTCTGTCACACTAACTTTGTTCTGCATTGATGTTATTGGAGCTCCAAGAGTGCAAAACCCAAAAAAATGACACCACACGTGAATGCAAGTGTTTGAAACTCAGGTCCACAACAGCAAGCCAATTTTTAGCCTGACTTTGAAGAAGGAATCACAGATCGACAACATCACAAAGCCAAAATGATTATGTCATTTCCACTGTGCACCTTCGACATCCCCCTCTTCATTAGGTTGATGCTCCGACTGCGAACCCTTAATGGCTGCCTCGGTGGCTCTGGTCTGATCTCTTTGAAGTGCCATGTGAAAGTGCAGCTTTGAAGCTCAAGGGTGGAAGTAGTGACGTTTCTGTGCCTCTGAAGCCTCGAGTCAATGTAGAGAGATGACTCTCCAGCTTGTTCAGCGGGAGTCTACATTGATGACACCAGGCCACATACAGTGAGAGCTTCTCACTTTGTCCGTGTCTGAACATTTCAAAGAACCGTTCGGATTAATGATCAAATCTTTGTGTAATGGGTGTTGAACAAGGCAAGATTCCAAACAAGAGGAAGGCAAAGGTGAACACATTTTTTACTTTTACAACTTAGTTATTTAAGTAAAACTCTTTGCAGGTGAGACTATGTGCCAATTTCAGCACAATCCAGCAAGTAGTTATTGGATCAATTAGTTTGCCTCAAAGTGGTGGACTGGCCAACAGAACACCAGACAACCTGTCTGACATTGCTATTCATGAAGCCATGCCACTGTCTTGGTATAAATATACAGAATATAATATAAACATTTTTGGAGATGTCTTCATTACAGTGGTAAATTTGACAAACTACCTGCTGGCTTTTTTAACTTGATGCTGTTGAAGTGTCTCTGACAAAATCCCTACCAGCTAATGTGGACTGTTAATGTCTTGATCTCCCTGTGAAGTAGGTGTGCGAGGGAGAAGGGAATTTCCCTGCAGGTACTAATAAAGTAAAACAGTACTTATCACCTACACTTTAATCCCGCGTTCTTCAATTCATTCTCTCAGGTCCACTGAAACTTCTGCTGAACAGGAGCAGAACATCGGACACGCTCAGCAGGCAGACAGACGTGGACGAGAGCAGTGTCATTACAAGAGGCCAGACGGTGGCTCTATTTTTAGCTCCGGTCCTTCGACTCACAGTGGGTTTGAGTGTGTGGAGGTTGGCAACCTTGTGGCCATGTCATTAACACCCTCTCACTTCCATTAAACGACAGCCCCTGCAGACCTCGCCAGGCCAACGTTTTAAATGTGTGACTGAGGGTGTGTTTGGGCTTGTTACTTAAGCAATTGCGCTGATGTCCATCCTCCTCACAGTGAAGTTATGTGGACAGTGTGATTCCTCATAGTGGACGCGAAAAATGTCCACTCTACAATATGAACAGCATGATACTACTAATGCCACCACGCACTGTACTGACCGGTGAAAGATCTATCAGCTCTCAGATAATGTGGTACTGACGTGAATATAGGTGGTGACCTACAGAAAAAGTCACTCTGGACATATCATGTTCACAATCCATATATTTATGTATGTGTTTATATCAAAATAAGAGTAAAATCCAAAACTTGATATCACAATATTGTCCAGCCCAAGCATTCCGATAGATAATATTATCATTGCTCGCTCTGTGCAGGGTGAGGCTGCAAATTTGTGGTGTTGAACTACATCCTACTACAGTCTACATCAGGGCCAATTAACCTGAAGTTACCTCCCAAATATCGATCATCCTGGCCTCTGCTGCCACAACAGCTCTGCATGCATTTTCTTTTGAAAATAACAGCCCAAAATTGCCATGAAAACCTGTTTGATGGATGATATTGTGAAAAAAAATCACATATGCCGGCAGATATCGCGATCTTTGATAGCATCGAGTACCGGCCAAAGACTACCATACTATCAAACGCCCCTGCTATTAAATGAACTTCAACACACACCTTCACACACTAATATTCAACCTGTTTAAGGTCTAGTACCCATCCATTGACCAATTCACAATTCACCATGTCCATTTAGGAGCTTTTCTGAGACTTCAAATCATATAGCATAATCTTTATCAGCAGACAAGATTTGTCTAGTTATCTTATGTTATAAACTTTCTTCCTCCTATTTATCTGCATATTGAGGACCTCATGGCTTTGTTTTTTCCTGACTCTGTTTAGCTGCTCTAGAATACAACCCTTTATCTTAGCAACTCCGGCCGTGCTTGACTGATGTAAATATTTTTTAACAAGGCTATTTGTAGACGCATTCATTCATTTACAAGCCCTAATCATCCTCCATCTCGTATCTTCAGAATAGACAGTGGCATGTATACCTCAAATCATCATCATGCATAATCACAAATTAACAGAGATGTCTCCCCCCGCTGTGTGCCTGCTTCACCATACCATAAAGAGCCAATTAGAAACGCCTCAAGAGGACCACAAGTGATCTACTAGGAGGGGGTCCAGGGACAGAGCTTTACAGATGATACTGCAGCATCATTTCCTACCGTAATTTCTTCTCTTATTACTGTGTGTCTACCAACTCTGAAACAACAGTGACATTTACAGTATGCTTACATGACATTTGGCGAAAACCCATATCACTTCTTGCCCCCTACAAATATGAGTGTTACAAGTAAGAAGGTCACGCCACACAGCAGTGAGCTACACTTGGTCAATAGTTTGTCTGTGGTTTAGCACAACAACGTCTCCATTATATGCAACAACCTGCAGTTGTTGCATATAATGGAATATGGATAATATAATGTATTGTTGCAAACTTGATTCCAGAGCCCCACAAGTTGGGAGTGGGAATGTGTTGATCATTAGCTAATTGTTTAAGAAGAAAAAAAATCTTAACATTTCCTGGTTCCAGTCTGAGAGTTCACCTTCAATTAATTATTTACAAACACTTTCAAAACAGAAGTAAGAGCGTTACATTTCTTTACCTGCTGCACAAGTATTTTGTTCATTTATTACACTAAAAGTTGGCATAGAACTAGGTACAAAGTGGTATTACGAGACAGGGACGGGCCTGAAAAAATCATTAAAAATGTTGATGACTCATCTTGCACTCAGGGGCATATATTAATCATGTGTCCAACAAACGCTTGCAGTACATTCCACGCTATTGGCTGCCTGTTGTTACAGGAAACATCTAAACATGCTGAAGCAAATAGCACTCCATTAGCTGTTTCATGTGGACTTTAAGCTAAATGCTAACATTAGCATGCTAACCTCACAGCTAACAATGACAATACTAACATGCTGATGCTGAGCAGGTATAATATTCACCATTGACATGGTTTGGCTTGGGGGCATTCTGATATGATCTGATTAGCACAAACACAAAGTGCTTGTCCAATTTGTCATATTTTGTGCAATATTTTCATTGTGTATCATCATTTCTAAGTGTGAGGGAGCGTTTCTGAAGAAGAAGGTCTGCAAAGTGGCGAGCAGCACAGATTAAGTGTAAGGAGAGGCTGTCAGTGTCAAGTGAGTCTCATACCAGGAAGTAGCATTATAAAGTAGAGGAGGGAATGAGAAGCAGGAAGTGATTTCCCTGTCCTACGTGACTCACAGCCCTACACACACACAAACACACACAAGCATAAACACCCACACAGGACTGCAAAAGCAGCAGATGGCCAGAGGATTATTCCCCCTCTATCCCCACCCCCCCTCCCTACAGACGGCCGCTGAAGCTTTACTCATGTCCCTGTCATTCCAGCACAGTGTGCAGGTGTGTTCGCTGACCTGCCCTGTCCCCATGCCCCTTACCTGTGGCATCTGGCGGCCTACAAAACGCTTTCAGATATTACCCTATATGAATCAGCGCCAGGCGTTTTTAAAAAAAAAAAAAAAAAATCGCACAAGTTCAAGTTTTTATGCTGACCTGCTTAAATGATGGAGCAAGTGAATCCCACGCTGCTGTCCCGACACAGCCGTCCACCTGCATGTACTGTGTCATTTCTTTTAATGCAGTTATTTCACAGTAGCCTGACTCAACACACATGCAAATTATTCAATACCATTACTGTGTGCATTTTTTCCCCTGTTAATTACCATCTAGAAATAGCTGAGTGTGGGTACAGACTGAGCTGTCAGAGACTGTGTCCTCCCATCTCGGGCTTTTCACTCAGCAGCCATTCACTCTCCTTGGAGGACTGCCAGGCACCATGCGGGCTCTGAGGGCCCTCGACACAACAAGGAACAAGGAAGGCGGAAAATGGCCTCAGAAGAGTATTACAGCTCTCAAGAAAACAAGGATGCAACTCCTCTTGTTTGTCTGCATTTTTTCTCAATGAGATGGAAAGTCTGTGATACTTAAATCAAGGAGAGAACGTCTGCAGTACTGGGGTTATAAACTGGAAGTCTAGGTTTGGCTAATCAGGTTTGTCATCAGGGGACTGTCTCTAAAATGTTTGATACACTTCATATCAGGTCGGTTGGTGAAACAAAAAAAGGACAACAGCGTTCATGATTTTAGCAACTGCCTTACAATGAAATTTCATTTAGCAATTAACAATTCCCCAGTTAGATTTCTCCGGGGAATGCAGATTTGCTGCCCATCAATAAACGCAAACGGCTTTTCATGCAGGTTTTGAAAAGGAAGAAGAATGCGCAAAAAAATCTCTCATCTCTCTTTCTGCTGTATTGATTTTGATCAATTGTTTCTAAATTGTACACAATGAGTCCAACAGTGTTAAAGCAGTGCGTTGATAGACGAATGGACTGTTTTTACAACTTGGTGTCTAGATTACCCATAATGCAACTGAGTCACTAAATGACATCCCTGGAGGCAATTTATCAGATTACATGCATCTTCCTCTAAAGCCAAAAAGGTTTTATACTCATTTTGCATTAGTACTCCTCAACACCTATAAACACACTTAAATGTGTACAATTGGTGGAGTTACCCCTTAAATAGCCTACATGAGCTACAGCTGCCCAGCCTTTTCCTCAACCTGCCAGGTGTAACAGTAACATGCAGATAACCCAAAACCATTCAAGATTTTAAAACAAAGGAAAAGGCGAAATTTGCTTTATAAGACATTGTTATTACAACTTAAATCATATGAACAACAAGTACATTTCAACTTCGGAAGAAAACCAAAATCACAACCTCACAGGTTTTATAAGATCATCAGTCTATGGTCTGTTCTCCTAGTGAATGTAAAAATACTGTTGATTTTAGTTGTTTGAGCCACATTGTGCACGTGCAAAAAATGGGGGCCCTTCATTAAAAAAAATAAACAAAAAAACAATATTGAAACTGATAACTGACAAAAACAACAGCACTGAATACACCACCCTCATCAGAAACAAATGAGCTCAATACGATCCATAATTACCTATGTTGTTACGCGGCAACTTTTTGCAGAGGTAGTTATGATGGAAGTCGAGGAGATAGACAGGGGAAGTTGTGTAAAGTAGGGGTTTTAAAATAATGTTTCATTTTTATACATTTTATTTCATCTATGAAGCTGCTTTTGAGGATCAATCAATCAATCAATTAATAGTGTAGTCTTAAAACATTATAAAAAGTTGTGATAAATGCTCGATGAAGGTTTGGTACAACAAAGGTCTGTTGCAACTGTTAGAACAATTAGTCTCCAATGATCATATATCATGTGTTGGGAGTCACTGGCAATCAACCTGTTCAGGTATGAGGTTGTGTGTAAACAGACATATCAACAGTCATAAAAAAAGACAACATCAAAAGTCTGGAAAACATCCAGCCTGGATGTTCGAATCCAATAAATTCTACCCAATGCCTGAACAGTTACTTGTTTCTTTTAAATGCAACATTCACAAAAACTTATGGTCGTGAAGACAAATGTGAGGAACTACATTACTATAGATTTATGTACTGCATCTAACTCAGATGAATGCAGCGGATGTTCTGTGAAACATTCACGTTTGTGTGCAAGACTCTGACACAGGTGAACATGAGCCACGCTCTCCATAACTCTGTCCAGCCCATTAAACAAATGACGACCCTCTTCATAATTCCACATGGCTGAGCCCAGTGCGACCCAGCTGTGACTCACCCCCCTCCATCCCTCCGACTCTCCGACCTCACCCCTTTTTCATCATTCTGTAATAGACGAGCTCGCTGACAGTGGCCCTCCAGCCTCGGGCGGCACTCGCACCCAAGATGAGAAATGGTCAAAAGCGATCAGTGAGAAACAATACGCCAGAGGCTGAGAGTTAGAGATAGGCAGACAATGGTTTGATGGTGTGAAAATCAATCAGCTTGCGCATGAAAAAAGAGCAATTTGTGATCTGGAAAGGAGCCAGAATGTTAAATAAACTGGTGGCAGTGTGGAATGCATTTCTTATTTTTATTTTTTATTTAACATTTAATTAACTGTATCTGTCTAAATACACATGCTCGTTTTCAGCAACAACTTGTTCCTTACTCCTTCAGTCACACACCTGTCCAGTACACCTACAGTCTCCTGCTCCAGGCCACTGATCAGCCTCACTTGAACAGCTGCAAATCAAGTGTCTTGCTAAAGGGCACCTCAGCAGTGCATGTAGCAGGAGGAAGCAATATGTCATTCAATTTCACTTCACCTCCACTTATGATACTGTATCTCTCTTCTACAGCAAAAGCGGGTCTCATTGATTTTTGAAGAAGCCGATATAAGATTTTGTCAGCCAGTATACAAAATGCTTTGTTAGCTGTTGAAGCACCTTTGTTCCACCCAGAACATAAAGATTGTAGAACAGGATCAACAGACACTGAAGCTTTCTACTGAAAGAAATAACATTTGTTAAAGAATAGCAGCTTCTTAAAGGCTGGTAAAAGGTTTTTTGGGGGGGTTTTTTAACCTTGATTTTCTTCCCTTCTTTAATCAACACAATTTCATTAAAAACATCCCAGTGGAGCTTTGGAGATTTCACTCCACTTAACAGGGCTCACTGCTGTCCAGCACACAATGACTAGACAACTATAAGGCTTCATTTAAGAATCCAGTTTCAGGCCAGTTGTCATTTACAGCTGAGAAATGTTGGCTTTGGTGAACAGAAGTAGAAGAAGGTTACGCTGCATCTTCATATAAAAGATCTTCATGTGTGTTGCTTGTTGTTTATATTTTAAGGGGCACTTTGTAGTTTTGGAAATGAAATCTTAACTCAGAATTTTTATATTTACTATATTCATTAGGTAATAATAAAAACTAAGAAATATGTGTTTCTTTATATATATTTTTGTTTTGTATGTTTATGCATAAAAATCTTTCTCTTCTGATTAGAATTTCTGCCCCCAAACTAAGATCAATAATTGGGAGCAAAATAACTACTCATCTCTAGCATTTAACTAAAGTTTGGAAAAGTGTGCATATTCTTTTCTGTTTAGGCATGAGTTCAGTGGAACTCTTTTAAATATGCATGCTTATTTAATTTGTAACGGGCAGGAGGAGCTAAAGTGTAAATCACAAAACAATTACTGAATAAAGAAACTGCTAAGAAATACAGCTGTGCTGCTGTATTCAAACATCCAATAACTTTATCAACATGCATAACAAATTATAATTATTAAGACATTTTAATCAGAAGAGAAATATCTTCATTTTTTTTTATGCCTTTTCAAACTAAATGAACTGACTCTTTTTGTTTTCATGACTGAATAAACTGAATAAACAAACTGACCTTACAGGACAACACAATTTCATACCGTTTTACTTTGTTGATATGTGGCGGACCACGCCACCTCTCTAGCTTCAAACAGTGTTCTGGGGACCTTATTATCCTCTGAGAAGAGCTTGTTTATTCAGTCATGGAAACATTCAATATTTCCCAGTTTGTATCATTACCTTAGTAATTCTTAACTTCAAAACTACACAGTGCCCCTTTAAAGTAGTCATGCCTAACTTGTCTAAAACTCAGTGAAACGAAATGTCCAAGTACTAAACAATATCATATATTTAATTATTAAAAGTGCAGTGACACTCTGATGTGAAGAAATGGGTCGTTTCAATTACACACTCAAAACAGTGTCGTGGCTGTCAACAGCACTCACACATGGTCAAGGTGCTTCGTCCAGTAATAACTGTGATCACCGTCTCAGCTCATGCACATGCCTGTCACAACCCTGACACAGTTTAAGAAAGGTGCCGTTTGGTCTGGAGCCGCTTGTTATAATATCGCAACAGATTCACGTGGAGTTTAAATCAAAACCTCATACGTTTGTTTATTTTCATGCGACTTCACATATTTCCCCAACTATTACGCCTATTCATAGCTATAGCCATAGTTGTAGATTTAGGTTATCTTTACTTTCATTACATTTTGGGATCTTTGCAATAATATTCCCACAGGACACCACGGTTTTACTATGATATGCTGCACAGAGACACAAGAAAAGAAAATGCTGTAAATAGTCTTTCACTATTCTTGTGTTATTTCTTGAAGCGCAACCTGCAGCGAGAAGTGAGACCTTACCTCTGACACACAGCAGGGACATCGCAGCGGGATTGTGTGCAACAGTTCCTCCAAAGCCGATGAGCCTTCAGTGAGTTTGCAGCCCAGTTGCCTGTTGCACAGCAGACATTTAGACCGCTCCTAGATGTCGCCTACTTCCCGCTTCATCACACCGTGTCATTAAAAAAAAATAATGTACAGATGTGAGCCAGGTGGGTTAGTCCTGAGGGTTTAAGGGATGACTGTCACCGGCAGACACCGACTAACTACCGGCTGAAATCCGGTAGAGCGGGGCGGCTCTTATGCTGCATTCAAAGGCTGCGGGGAAGGTGGGAATTAGGAAAGCTCCGCAACAAGCGCATAAGCCTGCATGGTCTGGCACACATCACTTTATATTCGTTCACTCCTACTCGGGGAAGAAAACAAGTGATTTACAATCAATACAAAAACATTTGCACAATGAGGTAAGAAACGTGGCAGGGACAAGATAATTCTTATTGTATGTTCCCCTAACTCAACACAAACAATAAACATGGATGGTCTGTAAATAAGTTACTCAGCAACATATACTTAAATAAGATGAAAAAAGTTTCAGGGGCTTCATAAAGTTATCTCAAAGGAATGTTTTAAAAACCATAACCTTGTAATATTTACTCTCAAAAGCAGGGACGTGCACATGATTATAGATTATTATTTTCATGCCTTAATAACACAATATGTAGATTAATAAATGTAAAATCAATAAACAAAGTACTTATAGAAAGCTAACTACTTAGCTGTGTATCCTGTGTGGCTGTGAGTGATATGCACTTGCCACTTCTTTTGTGTCAACAAATTGTCAACATGCGTTTATTCACATTATCATAATACTGAGGTTTGGAAGACATGCAATTCAGCTGTTATTCTTAAAAAGCAATAAAACGGGTTATTTATTGGAGGGCAAGTGCAAACTAGAAATACAGGCTACACATCTAAAAATGTCACAAAACCAAGAAATGACAATTGTGACTGTTAGTAGGAACAGCATGTTTACAACAGTAAAGTCACAGTAAACGCAATATCTGGAAGAAGTTTAAGATTTGTGGCAAGATAAACAGCCGACACAGACAGCTGTCAGAATTGATTATTCTTAATTCTCATTAACCAGCAGTTAGCTTAACAAGCACAAATGGGGCTTTTCTGAAGTATGACTCAAGTACGTTGAATAAGTGGAAGGCGACTTGTTAGCCTCCACAAGGAAGTTATGTTAATGGATTTATAACTCACAAAAGTTCAAGTCGCCCCATTGTCACATCTCATCTACGTGCATGGTGGAGTTCTCGATGAGGCAGCGGCTTCTTTCTCTCTCACTCTCAGAGACAGAGCGGAGCAGCAATGGACAGAAGCGGCTTTATAGGCTCAACACACACCATATTATGTACGAAATTTGTACGTTAGATAACAGGGCACTTTTAATGCAAGTCAAAAATGGCAGGGGCTCAAGCACCCCTTGGGCCTTCTGTGTGCATGTGCCTGCTCAAAAGGTGTGTCCATGTTCATGTGATGTCACTGGAGGTCTACAATTCCTAAACAGGGAATCTAAAGTTCAGTCATTTAATTGAGTTTAATCCAGCAATGGTGCAGTATTAATACTGTAGGGTATTAAGGGTTTCAGTAGTGACCTACAATAGACACTTTATCATAAATGGATTTTTGCACATCTGTGTCAAAATTTTAGACTAATGTTTTAATTTCATCTCATAACAATGCAACATTCCGCTGGGAAACCCTGGGTCCCCTGCTGTTGCAAACCAAGTTTACCCCCCAATGGCAATGGTGCTCCATGTTGGCTAAAATTGCTCAGGAATGGCCTGAGGAAGGCAAGAACTCATGGTGTTGACTTGGCCTCCAAATTACCCAGCTCCCAACTCAAAAGGATCCATCAACAATGCCTTAGTGGCAGATACCACAGGATGACCAGAGACGACCGAGTCCATGCCTTGATGATTTACAACAGAGTCTGATCCAGGATTGGGCTGCTATGGATCAGACATGTTTAGGGACAACTCATGAATGTGCAAATACATTTTTTATTCTTTAGGTTGGCCATGTACAAGCATTCAGTGCACAAGTCCCATCAGTTGAAACATTTCCAAGAAATCTGAAATGAGACAAGTCATTGGTCAGTAGTGGTTTCACTTAAAGAGGCAGCATGAAGAGCAAAAAGGGAGAAAGTTAAGGCCATTATCCCTTACATATGCAGGAGGCAACTTAACACCTACCCTTCAGTCTGTGCCTTAGGCTCTAGTTGTGGTTGTAGGCAAATCCTCCTTTGCTGCTGTAGTGTAGACGGGTCCCACTCCCTCTACAAGTCAAAATCATAATGCCATGTGAATGAAGCAACAACTTAGAAATGGATGGCAAAGAAATTACAATTATGCAAACCCACCTTGCATCTTCATTCTGGGCTGTAACACCCGAGCCGGGCTGGGGTTGGGGCTTTGGCCGGTAGCGGGGAACCTGTGGCTTGGGCCGGTAGCCGGGCTGGGGCATTGGCTGGGGCCGGTAGCTGGGCACCTGTGGCTTGGGCCGGTAGCCGGGCTGGGGCATGGGCCGGTAGCCGGGCACCTGTGGCTTGGGCCGGTAGCCCGGCTGGGGCATGGGCTTGGGCCGGTAGCCCGGCTGGGGCATGGGCTTGGGCCGGTAGCCTGGCTGGAGCATGGGCTTGGGCCGGTAGCCCGGCTTGGGCTGGTAGCCGGGCTGGGGCTGGGAGTAAGGTGCATTGGCCCTTGGACCCAAGAAATTTACCTATGGGTGGAAGCGGGGAACCTGGGGCTGGGGGCCAATGTCCACAGTGTCAGGCCCAAATCCATGAGTGTAAGCTGTAGATAAAGTTAGATATAAAATGCATACAAACTTGAATGCCCAGGGTACCAATTTCTCATCAACAAAGAGGTTCAAGTTACTTCTAAAATATTTTTGAAATGTTACTTTGAATGTAATTGTAATGTGTGGTCTTGCATTTAATGCTCGCCTGAAGCTCTCTTATGAGCAGCAGCCATAACAGCACCAAACTGGAAAAGAAAGTCATAAATGAACTACAATTACAATAATTTCAACATTGTAAATATACAATTTAGCACAAAAAGAACTTTCAAAAGTTACCGTAGAAAAAGTCCCATGGCTTCAGCCAGAAATAAGATCAAATGCAATCTGAAATGCCTCTATCTGACTTGTGCTGACCCGACACAACCAAAAGTCTGTCTTCCTTCCACAGTGGTGCAGTGGCTGGAAAACTGCAGGGCAATTAATTTGAATTGAGATGACAGCCAATCACAGCCTTCTCTTCCTTAACGATTGATTGGAAACAGGTGGAAGTGACTGAACATGGTTCATTGTGATACACAGGTGTTCAAAAAATATATCATGAAAATATGTTGTCAACAGACAACATATTGAGACTGTCTTCAAAAAATGTAATAAAGTGGTATAATTGTATTCATCGTACATAAAATAAAAACCAACCAGATCGTATTTCTCTTAGCCAGGAGGAAACATACTGAAGCAAGATCATGTTCATCATTCATACCTGTCCAAAATAAGAATTATTTCTGCAATTCCACAGTGTGGACCTAAGTTCAACCTCAGCCCCTTTTGCACCACTGTGGATGTGGCTGGGTCTATCATAAAACACATGCTACAAGAAAATAAAGAAGTATAATTTTAACAAAATGTAATATTTACTCACATATATATTATTAGTTTTATACAATTAAAACTAAATGTTGTTGTTGGATCGAAACCCCATTATGTCTTTTGGTCAAATAATTGAGAAGAATCCTGCAGCTAGATCATATTTCTGTCTTTTCAGATCGCAGATAAAAAAAAATTAAAAAATAATCATGCTGCTTTGCATTAATATATCTAATTTGTCACTGCCTTAACTTACTCTTAAATGTTTGCTGCTTGGGTACAAGACAGCCTTTATTTTTATGTCAGTTGGCTCCCTCCAGTGGCAGAAAATATTCTTCCATTGTCTACAGTGGATGCCCTACCTAGATTTGATAATGCAGCTGCCTGTGATGGCAAGACAGAACATTCCCATGAATCCTAACCTGCCATCATAAGATTTACTATGATTTTGTTGATCCATTTTGTACCTCCAATAATCATTAATGAATTATTTTAGATAAATCCTGCACAGGGAGGAAGTTACATTTTAATTACAAAATCTTTGGATATTTTGTATGAGCTTGTCCTCAGCATTCTTCTGTTCTTTGAAAAAAGAGGTACAGGAAAACTGGGAAACAACAGTAACCATGCTGCAACCAGCTAAAACCATCTTTTTAAATTCCACACAGATTTTCTTTTTCTCACTAAAATTGGCTAGTGGAACACTGGTGATACTGTATTACAAGTGGGTAATTCCACCTCAGGTACTGTTATTGTAGCACTTTTTACAGGAGAATTACACATTCATTTTTATCCTTCCCTGCTTCATTTATCCACATACCCTTTTTGGTGTAATCGCATGCCAGATGGTTGAAAAAATCGATTAGATTAGTGGTTTAAGACACATTTCATAATGAAGAAATGTGCTATTGTATGTCATTTTGTAGGCCATCATTGCTCCTGCCGCAGGAGTTCATCTCAACTTTTAACTGAGCTGACAGTAGGCAGTCATGTCAGGACTAACAATGGTCTTACATGTTGAGATTGGAAAGGGAATCAAGTATTTTATTGGCAATATGGGCTTTCATCTTTGTCTGGACAGAAATTGGGGGATCAGGCTATTAAACATCTCATACCTTGCTTTTGCTGTACTAAGTGTAAAGGGGCATCTGATAAATGTACCAAGGATGGAAGGATACTTCAAAGGGTTATACCAAGTGAACCATTTCCACTGGTAGCTGGGAACCTGGGGCTGAGGTGAACAATTACAACAATTTCAACATTGTAAATGTACAATTAAGCACAAAAGAACTTTTAAAAGTTACTGTAGAAAAAGTCCCATGGCTTCAGCCAGAAATAAGATCAAATGCAATCTGAAATGCCTCTATCTGACTTGTGCTGACCCAACAAAACCAAAAGTCTGTCTTCCTTCCACAGTGGTGCAATGGCTGGAAAACTGCAGGGCAATTATTTTTAATGGTGATGACAGTCAATCATAGCCTTCTCTTCCTAAACAATTGATTGGAGACAGCCTTGATTTTTCATTGTCAGCTGGTGCCATCCTGTGGCAGAAAAAGGTATATCATACCCTGATAATACACACGCTTCTCCTCATGGGTTGGGTGACAAATTAAAGGTACAACTGATGGGCACTTATAAAGGAGTTGAAAAAGAATCTCAAGCTGCCAAGTAAGGCATGATCTTACACCAGTTGAACCCCAACATTATCTGACACCTTATAAGAGGGATTCTTTTGGGATATATGGTGTACCATCCCTCCAGTGCATTTTCACAGACCTGTAGAATTTGTGACATGAGTAGTCTAAAAATATGCTCTTTAGTAAATGCAGTAACATTAGATAACCAGCAGATGGAACTCAGCCCATGCAAGGGACAAAAGAGACACGCAAGTATCTGAATCCTGCACATTTATGCCTGACACTGCACAGGCCCTACAAGTGTTGCTACAAGAGTAATCATTATTAACCTGTGATAAAAAAGACAACAATAAATATATATTTTACGTATAATATATCAGACATCATTTTTTTTGTACTGTGCTTTTGTATGTGTCCATCAAGTGAAGTAAGTCTTCCCCATGAGTCTATGAAAAATCTCTTATAGATTCCCACGAGGAACATAATTAGACTGTGTTCTCTACAACTGCTGACTTTCAGCAGAACTTGGAGGGAGAGGAGGGGGTTTGCGGGGTTAGGTCAGTTAAATGGAGAGAAATCAAGATAGAAATTAGATGACAAAGTATTAGATAACTAAATCTAACATGTTGCTCTGGACAGTGCTAGGTCTGATGACACGCTGATTAAGTCTTGATTGAAGATAATATTCTTTACGATAATGATTTGTGGCGAACCTTCAGATTTGCTAATATGTTTGGTTTTAGGTCTTGTTAAAATCAAAATAAAAGACAAATTATGTGTACTCACATGTTAACCCATTAAATGTAAAAGCTTACTTAAAATAGAGTTGACAGTACCATGTAAATTACATCTATAGATAAACAGTATTGCCAGCTCTTCAAAGATCGTGTAGAGCTCTATTGACCATGGGAAAGTGTCATGACTCTCAATAAACAACCTCTTATTCATTCTATCATCTATGCCATTCTGAATTAGGGGATTCTACACAAAGATGATTTCACATTTGTAAAGAGCCTGGTGCCCAGCATGTCTCACTGAATTGGCGAGAAAACACCTCACTGCTTTGAGCTGTATAGTTTCCTGCTGTATGCTTCAGTATAGGTAAGATGTTTTTTTATGAAATTGTGTTGTACTAAGTAAGTTTTCCAAAATAACCAAGACAGCCAGTCCAAGGACTCAAACTCCAAATCCCCTGTATATGTGTGTGTAAATGTGTGTGTATACACACATATATATAGTGTGTTTAATAATGTTGCCTCATATTCCATTATTTTATTGCCATGCAAAGAAGCACTTTGAATTATTTTGTTATGAAAGGGTTTTATACAAATTAAGTTTTAATAAATTGAAGATGTACAATAACCAAAGACAAGATGAACCAGGATTTAATCCCCTAATCTTATTAGTATAAATAATTTCCTTACCTATAGACCTACTAATTATGTCATATCTGTATGTGTGTGTTTAATATCTGCCTTATATTCCTCTGTTTTATCGTCATGCTTGAGGGCACTTTGAATGACTTATTTAAGAAATGCTGCTGTCTCAGTTCATTATAATCATTATAATTTGTGTTTGTTGATATCTGTCCAGTTTTCCGATGAATAACGCTAAATAGGATCCTCCCTGTCCGAGGTGACAGGCCTAATGAGTGCCAGCCGGCCCACCCAGGGTTAGATAATCCAGTCTGGGACCAAGCTGTGACCTCAGGCTGACGTGCCGCTCCGGCCCAGCCCATCCGGCGATGCACCGCCGCTGTCTGCCCTGCAGTCTCTCTCGCTCTCAGAGACAACAAGGACTAGCAGCAGCAGTAGCAGCCGCACACCAGTCCGGGCTTTTCTACAGCTGCCTATGATTTGTACCGAAAACAGACCTGCTGCCGACCTACTGCGGCAAGGTGAGTGTGTTTAACTGTGGTTCCGGTGGGGTTATTCGGTCAGGGCTGGAGGAGAACAGACGGAGGGGGAAGGAGAAAAGGTTCGGCTGAGCAGCATCGCGTCGGAGGCTGAAAAAAAAAAAGATGCCTCGGTATGTCATAACGGGGAAGACGCAGCCTCGGCTTTCAAACGATGTTTTACATTTCTAATCGCAATGCTGTCTTATGACGAACTGCTGTGTTCCGCTTTGAGGGGAAAATGATTCAGCTCTGTTAGTGGCGTTGTGTATTTTTTCTTATTTTTTTGTTTTTTGTTTATCGCAGTGGCACAAAGGTAGCCAGCGGATGGTAACGGTGTGACATACCATCGGTGTTTCATCGTTTATATGCGGGTTTAAAGGCTGTGGACACCGGATGAATATGCATATATTACAGACAGTAATAGTCATTATTCGTTCATGACAGACTGGACTGCGTTGACAGTGTCACACCAGCGGCCTGCACCCTGATTTTATCACCATATTGACCCGATGTTGCTCGAAGCAACGGCGGCGCACAACCTGCGTCAAGTTCAGCAGGATGAGGAGGCGCCACTTCCGGTCATACTTGGCAAAATAAAAGCCCCGCCGCTCTGAGGAAGACTCGAAGCACCAGCTGAGGTTTTAGAAATACTGATTGGAAAACAATATAGTTATGAAAGCTTCATTAGAAGTATCTCTTTTCTCACTCAGAGCTACAAACTAGAATAAGCAATGGTAACAAATAAACTTTATATTTATAGCACCTTTAAAAATAGATGTTTACAAAGTCCTTAGAAAAGCAGGACACTCAGGGAGCCAGTTTAACAATATAAATTCTATCAAGCCCAACACATGAAAAGAACACAAAAAGTAAATATGATTAATTACAAGTGAAAGGAGTAGAATAGTTATAAACCAGGCAAAATAAAGGAAGTGTTTAACTTCAAAACAGAATGACTGAACAAAACATAAACAAATAACAAATACAAAGAAAATGGGACACAAAACCAAAGTAAAGCATCAAAAGTATTAGGAAATGTAAACATTCAATATGACATAAGCAAACAAAAACCAAGATAACGTCATAAAAGTGACGCCTACATCAAGGTTGGAAGGCATTTAGGTATAACTTCATACAAGACAGAAAATATGTTAGAATATGAACGTATTCATCATCAAGACCCTCAGGGAATACGACATAGTTAACAGCGTGTATTTGCGTTGTATAGCTACGAACATGAGTTGATGTGACTGCTTTTAGCCATACATCATTTTGTCTCTAGTGCACACACCCAGGCTTGTTTATTGTGAAGGGAGCATGGCTGTACTTCCTGGTGTATTCTGGTTGATGTTGCTGTTTGGTGCCTTGAGGTGCATTACATGCAATATGGTGGGGATGCAGATTAGGCTAAACAGCAATAATAGCATCTTATCATGTCTGCAGCATCAACCTGTAAGCTTCGCTCTTTACATGAATGAATATGAAATGCATCCTCCCTGTAAGTCACCAATGTAATAATGTAATAGTTCTTTATGAATTCACAGAACTCAGTAATGATCTCTCAGTGACATGTTGTGTGCTGTTGTGCCATTTCCATAAGGACGATATTATTTTTTTTACTGTCTATGTCAGATAATTATTTTAAATACACTGTTTTTAAATGTGTATTGCTTGGTTTGTATCACATTTGACATTAGACAATGCTCATCTACGCTGGTACAACATGTAGGGGTGTGTGCTGTGGTAGGTGGTCTATTTACCTAACTCACCATTTGCTGCTAGAGATGACATGGTGGATAACCTCAGGAGGAGATGAGAGCGGAGGAAATACTTCAATGCATGGTTATTCTCCTGTTATGTAAACTCTTATTTTCTGCCTTGCTCTTTGGTCTCTAGAATTTGAGTCAGATTTGATTATAGTGTCAACATTTTTGGCATCCTGCTTACCTCGGCAGTATAATCATCCAGATATATTATCATGCAGTTCTTATTTTTCAACGAGGCACTGCCTGAATATAGGTAGAGAGCTGTTTTTTATGGGCGAATTGTACTAGAGATGCATTTTAAAGCTGCATATAAAAGTTGTAGCAGCAGTTGTTGTAATAATGGCAAGTGGGCATTTCCCTTGGACTGTTGAATACCAGACAATTGAGTAGAAATTTGAATACTGGTTAAGAGACAGTACAAATGTAGTGATCTGATTCTACAGCAAAACATGGTAATGAAGATTTCCTGCAGAGATATACCCTGCCTCGTTAATGTTTGGTAGAAGAATCGGAATGATTACAATGGCTCTTGCTGTTTTGCTTTCAGCCAAAACCTGTGCACAAAACTACACCTTCATTCAGTCAAGCAGAAGTTAACTGAAAACACTGATTAAAGACAGAGAGAGATCAAGGGAGAGATTTGAAGATCAGCAGGCTTAGACATTTAAGGTCACAATGACAACCCAAATCAACACCAGGGCTCAAACTGTGTCATTGCTTTTTTATAGTAAAAAGTCAAGCTGTGTTTAAATCTGTAACTTAATGACAGGGATCTGTCAGCAGAACTGCAGTCAGTACCTTTCCTAAGCAATGCGCATATGTGTTCGTTTGGATCCCTTTTGGTTAGCTAATGCCTCTGTCATTAATTCTTGAAGGTTGGTCTTGCTAAAGTAAATGTCCGAGTCCTCAGACTGGTAGCCCTTTAACCTGAAGCTATTCGTGTAAAATCAAATTTGTACTTTGAACCAGGTGATGGTCAGAGACAGAAAAAACTGACAGTAGAAACTGGTTGCTGCCTTATTTGTTTTTAATTCATCCCTCTAGGTCTAAAGTCAATCAATCGCTCAGTCGATTAACAAATCCGGGAATTTTTCAAGCAAAAATATGTATGATTTTGATTCTCACCACTGGTCGGACAAGTCAAGCCAATTAAAGATTTGTAAATCAAAACAATGACTGTAATCATAGAAAAAGACAAAAAAACAACAACAACAACTAATTAAGCGATAATTAAAATAAGTTGCGGCTCTACTGGGAACTACCCAGGCTTAGACTTTGGCCTTCACAGTTCTTTTCATTATCGTCTTATTTCTTCACTAATGGTCGGATGATCAGATGGATGATTTTGTGTGAAGTGCATTATACAAATTCCCATAGCTCAGGTTGGGTCATTAAATTGCTTGTTTTGTCCAACTCTTCTAAACCCAGTGTCCTCACACACCCTCATCAGTGACAAAGTAGTGCCAGTAAATGTTTTTAATAACTTAAGCACTATAGTTGTTGTTGATTTTGTGTTGATTGACAGAAAGTAGCTCTATTAATTTACAGTGAATATCATGTATTCCAGCAGTGTCATTGTACAATCTGATGCACTTGCATTACGTGACTTTTTTATGTTCTTTTATGAGACCAATGTCAGCGTCAACAGTCAGTGTGAGTTCAGCTCACCATCGTGGCATTACAAGTTTAAAGCTTCAACATTGTGCTCATGCACATGTTTTTAAACCACAAGTAATTCAGTGTGTCAGGCGACGTGCCTGCTCTCAGCATTCAGCTGCTCTTCCCGATCTTAGAATGTGCCTCTGTGTGTTATGTAACCGAGGGCCTGCGGAGGCCGGATGTGCATAGTTTCCCCCTGCATGTGTTTCATGCATGTGTTTGATATGTTAGTGTGTATTATCTGATTTGTGAGGCGCTGCATGCAGATAACACACAGCTCCTGTAGTGTGTTATCCAGTTATCCTGAATAGACTATTTCAACTCCGTTATCTGCAGCTCCACTCGGTGAAAATAGTGTAACCTCAATGCTTTGCTTGGCTGGTTTGAAAATTGTCCAATGCTGAAAGATCACATCCCAGCCACATAATTATACTGAGAACTTTTCAAGGCATGCCAGCATCCCGAAAGCTTTTTTTGTCTTAACTCTATTGATGTTGTTCAAACTCAAAGAGCAATCATGCCACACAGCTTGTGTAATTCTGAGATTGGACAGCCCTATCCTCACGAGTGTCTGTAATGATAGGTATAGGCTGCAACCATTTGAAAAGTGTCTCATTCAATTATATTTTTATGCAGGTTAAAATATTTAGTTAGAAGTTGAATTGCAGATGTAAGTATATAATTGCTGTCATTGCGTCCTGTTGCAAAGGCTTTCAACAGCTTCTGTCCTTAAACGAAAAGAACTCCTCACTGGAGTGCTGAGAAAGAGCACCAACCCCTGCAAATTTGCTCGGTTGCGAATGTCTCTCTGCAGTCATGTTGACTGTGCAAGCATTAATTTCATGAATGATCATGAACAGACATTCAAGTAAAACAGGCTTCTATTTGACAAAGCAGTGGATTCAAAAGAGTTGTTTTGAAACATGCCACTGAGACAGCGCTATCAAACGCTGGAACCTTCGGTGAACTTTCCCAGTTACAGAACCCACTGATATTATTCATATGACAGTATGTCCCCACAGCCAGCTGAGCCCATGTGTAGTGTCTGCAGGCCTTCAGTGGTTTAGCCTCATGATGAACCTTCTCGTGATGTTGACACAACGTTTAGGTCAGGGGTTTGTGAAAGTATTGTCCACATTCTCTGAAGTCCATTTGCTTTCGAGGGCAATAGTGCAAGTAGTAACTTTGTGTGGACCACTCCACTGAACTCAAACAAACATTTTTCAGCCTTCCACCACTTTGAGGATGAACAACTGGAACAGTGGCAGGAAGTCAATCACTTGCAAAGTAATGACAATCAAACAGACAACAGAGCTGTGAGTACAGCATTTACTCTAAATCTCTGAAGGCTATCCACCACAGTGGTTGGTAAATGTTTGGAACAGTGTAAACTCAAATGGTTGCAAAGGTTTTATTTGTTGAATACTAAAGTCATACCCTATATTTATGCTGTACATTTTGGCTGCTTGGCCCAGTGGATTTATTTATCTAACAGGGTTAAAAAGGTTATGTCAGACACTGCTCTGACGCAAGCTAGAGGAAACACTGATATTTAAGAACATTTGGCTGCTGATACTTTTACTTGAGTAAAATTGTATTTGTTTATTTGTTCTTTTTGTCTTTCTAGTATCTCTTGCTTACATAAAATATGAGTCAAAGTGTAATAACATGGCCATACATATGTTCATGGTGGATGTGAAGCTGTCCTTTTATGAAACTTTTGAGTCATATACACACAGCTTTTGCCCTCTGGCTTGTTATAGAAGTTCTGTTCCTTTCATGACTCTCGGCCTGCAATGCTTCACTGATTAAAAGGCACCCAGACTGTATGAGAGCTGTGAGTGTGTGCGTGTTTATTTCTGCAGCAGATGAATGTTGCCCAGGCCTGCTCTGTGTTTTGTGCCCATTTGTCTGACTGTGAAAGAGCACTGAGAGCTGGCGGGACACTATCAATATGCTGTGGACATTTTCACTGCGCTGTTGTGTAGAATTGAACACCACTCTGGTAATTACACGATGACTGGTGATTTAGCTACTGACTCAGAAACGGAAGTATAGAGGGAGTAGGAGAGGCAATAACTTTCTCAAACGGGTACAACATATGCACCAAAGTTCCAAACAAATGTTATATTTATTTACAATATTTTGATTGAAGTCGACCGCCGTGAGAATGAGAATCCTTTGAACTTGAAACTGAACTGAATGCATCACCGGTTCCTTGATATTTGGCTCCACAGAATGCTTCTCTGCTGCCTTTGCAGATCCAGAGTTACTGGCAGAAACTGGCAGAAAGGAAACTGCGGTAGACATTAAAACTATTAGCTGATTAATTGATTATTCAGTTTAATCACTGTATTAAGAATTTGGGCTCATGTAATACATAAAATTGGAAGAGTTGATTCACTGAAAATTATTTTGATTACTGTAAATGCGATATTATGTATTTTTTGTGTATATTTGCTATATCTAGATACACATACCTTTCAGGAAATATACTAGTATACCAGATCAGTATCTTGCTATTTGATACCATATCTCCCACCTCCATATACTCGCCACCCATCATAATTATTTAATTATGTGCGACTAAGACTTGAAAATATAGTGATCTGATATTGTAATTGTGATATGAGATTGTATATTGTCCTAGAATTTGAATATATTTATATCACGATATGATATGACATAAATGTTGTCTTTAAAGACAACATTACGGCAAAAAATAAGTAAATTCTGAACTTACCAGACTGTTCCATATGTTCTTGTACTTTTTTGTACCCACTTAGTCACTACATCCAGATAATTGATGATTATTCATCAAAAACCTTACCACGTAAATATTTTGTGAAATTACTAATAGTCATCAATATAAAGGCATACATTTGGACTTGTTGCCAAGTCCTAGCATTGGAAAACATTTCAAAATATCAAGATTTATACTCTCATAGCTTAAGCATCTTGCAATAACATTCATAGGGCATATCTTCGCACACTGCGGCCGGCATACTACATTTGAGCTGAACTGATACTGTACGTGTGGTTCATAGTCAAAACAAGCTTATATATAATGCAAGTGAGTGAGGTGTGTTCAGGCAGAATAACATAACCTTAAAATAGCATTCCACAAGAAGTGCTCAGCAAATGACATATGTGCATTACACATATTAAAGGCAGAAAATGAGTCAGTTTTTTAATACCTGCCTGAGATTATCTGGGGTGCCTGTGATCAGAAATGGTGCTGGGTTGACACCTCGCCTCCTTTGTAAATAGCGTTTAGTTGCCCTTGAAAAAGTCATTTAACCAATAACAGTTGTTGTGGTGTATTGGGATGCTTCCTGTTGTCCAAGTCCCGAGAACGAGCTCCAAACTTTACACATTTTCTCTGTTGGTAATTAGCATGAGGTAGTAGCATTTCCACCTAACTGACTCTCAAAGGGATCAAGGTTGTGAAATGTGCTGCGGCGCCCTACACTAAAAGCACTGTGGGATTGTGAAGCGATCTGGCTGACACCATCTGCATCTCCATGTTGGTTGGATTTCAGTGTGTGTGGCAGCATGGGAGCAGAGAGAAGAGCAAGATGAAAGAAGAGAGGACGATGATTACGGAGGCTGAATTGGGCAAAGGAAAGATGTATTGCACTGCAGTGAGCGCAGTGGATGGAAGAAAAGCAGAGGGAGTAAGGGACCAAGGATTTAGTGAAGCTGAAGGGGGATGGGAGAGAAAGGGGAAAAGCATTAGGGATCAAAAGAAGGCTGAGAAGAGAGTGAGAGGTGCTTGGAAATGGACCAGAGAAAGAGGAGAAGAGTGAGAAGGACAGAGTCAGCACAGACAGAGGAGAGAGAGAGAGATGTGATGGCTGCAAGAAGAGAACTGCAGCTCTGGAAACAAGACGTTTGCCTCATGATGTTTTGTATTAACAGAGCTTGCGTATTCATGTTATGTAAGCCTAGACGTGCAGCAGTGTTAAGTTGTACTCTTATTATCCCTACCCCAATGATAGATAAGAGGTTGAGGTTGCTCTTCAGACTTCAGCAATGGAGAAAAGGTACAACACATGCACATCTATAACACTCAAGTTGAATTGAACTGATTAATTGGGCCACAGATAATGAATCCCTTGTTCCTGCTTCTCAAATGTGAGGATGTTCTGCTTTTACTTCTCAAACATGAGAGTCAACATCTTTTCGTTTGAGATATTTGAAGGTGTCTCTTTGGGCTATGGGAAATGATAATGAATAGTTACAGCCAAAAGGCTGAACAATACCAGATGCATAAGAGGCTGTTTTCAGTGATATGTTGACACATCACTATATGAAAGGTCCGATTTGTAAGAGAGTTGATTTTTGAGTCTCATTCCCAATTCGTCAGATACTGATGCTTTGGGATGGCCGACGACCTGACCTACAATCAGTTTTTGACGAGTTGGGAATGAGACTCAAAAATCAGCTTTACTACAGACTGGGCCCTTTAAAAGCACAGGTGTGAATAATCTAATGAGTAATGGCTGAGTTCTGTTTAGCTGTGCATGCTGGCTCACAGTCATGCTGCCGTGGCTTAATGGGACACTTGAATAAATTGGAGCCTTCATTAATGTTATTGGTTACACCTGTGAACAGAAAAGCCATCAAATGCAATCTTTGATAATTGATATTTTATCAACATATAAACTCAAACATTTTCTGGCTCTTAAAATGATATTCACTCTGTTGCACGGTTTACAGAAAATACGTTGTACCTATTGTCATTACATTACAGTTCCTTTGGTACTGCAGAATCGACAAGCTATTATAGTTGCATAATTCTGCTGAAAATTAAGCTAATCTGCAGTGAACTTCCTTATTTGAATTCTAAGCAATCAGCTAGTGCCTGCTGTGAGCTAAAACTAATACCTGTCGGTGGTGGCAGCATGCCGGTTCACTGTTACGCAAGCATCTTTAAGCTCCTCAAGTTCAGGTGGAGAAACAGTCAAGGAGGGGAAACTGTCACTAAGCTGTCACAGGGATCAAGGTCATGTGTTCATCTTTAGCTTGCTGAGAGCGCTCAGGTAGCTCAAGGGATTGACTTGTGTATTAACTGTTTGTGCTCCGAGGTTAAATTTAAGCATTGTGAAATTGATTTAGGTAGCCAGTATTTGATATATAGAGGTAATGAAGGTACGATTAAGAATTGTGAGGTAAATTGAAATCATCTCTATCACTCATGTGTTACGCTTCAAAAGATACATCCCATTTCATTTACGCCTTACTGTCATTCCTGTGAGATTAATCTTTGGCCTCATTTGAAGAGAATAACCATGCTCTTGTCTCATTGTTTGCCAGAAAGTTCACCTCCCACCAAAGCAAACCCTGAATTTCATGATGTGAAATGCACCATGAAGGTCAGTGGAGGATAGCGATCGATGGTGTAATTCCACTAATGACTCAATGTCAGTGTGGTAACTGACTGATGATTTACTGTACTAGCTTCGGCAGTGATGCTTCGTAGCTGGCCGAGACTTTTGACCTGTGAAGGAGGCAAAGGCAAGGGAGCATTTTCCTAATCGGATCAATAAGGTTTCACATTTCGCTGTATCAACAAGTACGTCAGCAAGGGTTCTACAACAGCGTAGTCACAGGGCCACCTTAAGCTTCAAGGCTCTTAAACAAAGAACAGTTGGGAGAACGAACTGAATATTAGAGTGAAAAGGGCAGTAGGATTAATTTCTGGTGACTCTTTTAGTGTGGTGTTTTTTATTGTCTAAGAGCAGGAAGGAAGCTGAAGGCAAAGGTGAAATAACTGCAAAGTTGTCCCATAATTTTTCCTTTTTCTGTTTTGCAGCCTCACTATGGCTTTGAGCTCTTAATCTCTAATAGCAGCACACAAAAACAATGTGTTGTTGTAACTATTGCAGATAAGTAAATATGGCAAACAAGAGGGATTGAATTGAGTGATGCCTTTTAAAGGGGCACTATGTAGTTTTGGAGAAGACACAAATACAGAATTTTAAGCAGGTAGTAATACAAACTCAGAAATATACATTTTTCATTCATGATCTCAGAGGAAAATGAGGTCCTCAGAACACTGTTTGAAGCTAGAAAAGTGGCAGGACAGAGTAAAACAGTATGAAATTGTGTTGTCCTTTAGGGTCAGTTTGTTTATTCAGTCGTGTGAACAAAGAAAGTTTGTTTATTTAGTTTGAATGTCCGTGTCGGTGCAAAATTTCCGTTATTTCAGTATAGCATGACATTGGGTCATTTCCTGGTTGTTTCCTCTTTCTCTCCTGCTTATCTGTCCAGATTTGTTTGACATACTGTATCTTCCTTCCTTGTTTGACAATAACTGCTTAACAAATTCTGATTTGTTTAGATGTAGGCAGTGATGTGAGACAAACCCAAAGTCCAGAGAGACTTTCAAGGTTGTCAGAGTTAGTTCCTCCTTTTAAGCTCTCCCACGCTTTTTTGTTGGGCTTTATTTGACACTACCGTGAGATGGTGAATATGTGCAACAAACAAAAGCTCTTTTCATTCAGTCAGTAGCACACACACACACACACAAAGCACTGAGCCTGTAACTCAACAACTAGACAGCTCCAGACAGTACCACTGGTGCAAGAGTCGAGAGAGAAGCAGAGACTGTCTGAACAGAGGATCAGTGCAAAATGAGTTCACAGTGACAGTGTTGTAGAGTCACCGTCAGTGAAAGCAGGGTGGGTAACCAAAACCAGCATTCAAGCAGGTAACCAAGTCAAACTATTTACATAGGCTTTGAGATATCTCATAAAAATCTGATCTGACAGATGACAGAATACATGAGGTAATTTATGACCCACTGAGTTACTGTGATGCAAACAGTTTAGTAATATTGCATCAAAACTACACCTAACAGTCATGTAAAAATAAATTGAGGTAATGCTGGATTATTACATAGAATGTTAGTATTTGATTAATTGATTTTTGAACGTTTGTAGCTCAAATGTTTGTTGTGCTTAAAGTCATGATTAATGTTGAATAAGCTGGACTCTTCTTAACCCAAAAGAAAATGTAAGTTATGATGGTATAAATCTTATTTAGTCAATAAACGTATCAACCATCCACAAATAAATCATGTTGATTTTCTGCTACCAGTCAATGAAAATTTGACTTGACTTAATTTGTCAGTTGTTCTGGCTTCTTCCCCATTGTGTTGCACAAATAGTCACAAGATTACAATAAACACACAGTGTGGACTATATCCATCATCGTAATTGCCATCTCTTTTGGCTGCATCATCTGCCTCTGCCTGGCTAGGGTGTGCCTTCCCTCGGATGCCCCCCTCCCGGGCTCAGACTTATTCCTGGAAGTACAGCCCCGATGATATAAGAGGGAGGATATCCTTTGTTACTGCTTTGCTTTCCTTTTCCGTGTGTGTGTGTGTGTGTGTGTGTGTGTTCCATAAATAGGTCAATTTCCCACCCTACTCCAAAACGATGACATGTGGGTTTTCCAAGGAACTCAGTTAAGAACGTGTTGTGGAGAAAAATCAAAGCTAATTGGCTCCTATGAGAACCCTCAGTGAATCCCTAGTTAGAGTATTGTCATGGATAGAACACTTTGGTGGTATTTCTCCATCTTATCCATTTTTCTTCTCCTCTGACTCTGTTAGGTTGGAATGTAGTGCAGAAGACAAAGCCGATGTGAAGCTGAACAAGACCAAAGTAGGAAGCAGGGTTAGGATATTTGCTGCTGTTTGTACCAGGTTTTTATGTTTTACATTTTGCAATCAGGCAAATTTAACAAAGAAGACATCCTACAGCTCCGAGCCAAAAAGGCTGAGCCTCAAATACATCACCAAGATCTACTTTATTCCCCACTCATGAGAGGAGGAGAACATGACCTTTGAATGATACTTAGAGGTCTGTCAAAGCAGCCAACTGTTTCTTTAAGCTTAAAGGCCTCAGTGTTTTCTAAAATGCTGCTGATCCTTGTTGGTTTACCCACACCACTGAGTAGTATGTGGTTTGCTTGGTGATTTATAACATTCCATGTTAAAATATTTTTGTTCTAGTGATTATCAGGGATGCTCTTAAAGCAGCAGTCATTGCTTTGAGGTAGATGGATAAGATATAAAAACGGCTGTCCTGGCAAAGTTGTTTGCAAACAGTTTGTATTCATATATCCAGAAAACACAGGAGCACCAATAACCTTAATTTGTGTTTGAGGCCGCCTCTTGTCTAGTAATCATGCTTTTTTGCCTCTAGTTCAGTCTCCAACATGTCTTGGGGGGAGTATGTGACTCTTAAGCTGCTGTGGCTCTACGTTCACCAGTTAGTCGCTTTATCTGTCTATAACCTCATCTCTCCTTAACTTTATTTTATCTGCCATTTGGTGCTGGGCAGGTTGTATGCATTCGGTTCATCAACTGCCTGCTGCAGCAGCAAACAGCGCTGATGAGAGTAGTGCTAAAACTAAAATGGTAAAAACTCTGGAGAGGGGACTGTAAAGTTGGGTGACAGTTAACTGTGTTGGTCGCTAAAAGGGCCTTCTTCGACAGTGCATAAACTCATATATGTTGTGAACATAAAAATCATTGTTAAATTTTCCTTCTTTTTTTAGGATATGAAAAACTGCATATCTTACTGTGACGTACTTCCTTTTCATGTTTAGTTGGCAAAATTGTAGAAGGAGCATATTCGAGTTCATTGTGACTGTCAGGTGAGGACAGCTTTTATTTATTTATGTATTTTTGTGTGCACATTAACAGATGTTGCACAGTGAGAATATAGTATTCTCTAATTATATCCGTAGGAAAGACCGACCAGAAGTTTCAGACTAACAACATTTCTGTACACGGGTCTCATTTCCCTCTTACTGTTCTCACCACACCGGTTTCCATGGTTACTTACATTTGTTTTTGACGCATTCATTATTTTTCCTCCTTGGATTCTTCTTGTAGTTGTTTTCTCTCTCTCACACAGCATGCCTCCCTCTGACTGGCTGGTGCTGTAACTAGGGTTTCTGATGTTGCGTGGGAAATGAAATTTGATTGGCCCGGCTCAGCCTCTTTGTTCTTGTTAACCCGTCATCCGATCTGATCTGCTGTAATCTGGTAATAACACAGACCTGAGTGGTATTGGTGTTGTTGGCTTAAAGGGAGGGGGACATTTTCTGAACCTTAGAAGTCTGACCTACTAAAATGCACTCAGTTGACTGCTGCTGAGGAGCTGAACGATACAATTTTAAAATGTCAGCACATTCAGTTAAATGTAAAGGAATTTGGTGTGGTGGCATTGATGCAGCCCAAGAAGTGCACTTGTCTCTTGTATTTGTTTTATGTTCAGATGATTATTTGATAAATTCCTGCCAGTTTATGTGCATGTTTAGTATGACATCCTTCAATTTGTGTTCTAGGAAGATGGATGGGGCCTCAGGCTCTGGTGGAGCATAATAGCAGGGAGCATAATAGCAGAGTCGACTCAATGGTCCCATTCACGAGTCTCTCTGTTTCAATCTTGTGTGTGGACTTGAATACTTGAATAGCTCGGTAGCCCATATGCATCTGGCCACTGTGCCACTGCTGTAGGGGACAGCGGCACACATTGCTTTCCAGCGGCTGTAGGAAAGTGACACATTCCTGAGTTAATCTTTTTTTGCTCAAATTTGCCATTACCTAACTTTTAGGAATGCTTAATGACATAATCATGACAACATCATCACACCTCAAAACAGGTTTCTGAGTGAAGTGACAAAGTGTCATACCTATATTAAAGGTGCAATATGTAAGACTTATGATTCAAAACATTCAAAATTAAACTAGGCTTATCAACAAAATATGAAGAACAGTGTTGACATTATGTCAAAGATGTATTGTATTGTGTTGAAGAGATATCCACTGAAGTTAGCATGCTAACCAGCGAGCCCCTGATCTGAAAACCTCTTTGTCCCAGTGGTCAAAAGCTCCTGTGTTATCAGTGTAAACACTAACACTCCTCTGGCTAACTGAGCTAACAAACTACAGTCATGGATGTATAAAAATGAGCAGTTAGCAGTTATTCTGGTGATACACTGCCCCTATTTGTTGGTCATACGAATTCAAGGAGGACAATTCTCATGTATTGCACCATTAAAAGGTCTGACATATCTGATTTGTCTGAGGTTTCAACTCCTATTTCCTAACTTTTTTAAACACAGGTCATTTTCCTGGCACTGCAATTGCAGTCAGTGGAAGTCAACTAAGAATTTTGCATAATTATAGTCCAACCCACTTAGGACATTTACTGTCTCACCTTACTGAGAGCAGTGTCATGTAGGGACTTTTGGTACCCACCAATACAGGCAAGACTTTATTGTGCTGGAAGAGTTACTGACTTTCTCTGTCTCTCTCTTGTAACTTGACTTGTTACTCATATCCGGTTGAAGTGAGTGTCTGATGTGAAGGAAGAGCTTCTGCAGTTGTTTCACTTGGCACTAAGTTAATTAAATTTACTGAGAGGAACTGTCCGGGATGAAATCAAGTTTTCCACCTTCAGTGAATAGAAGAAATTGTGATGTAACAAGCTGGTGTAAGACAACTCCAAAATTCAGCAACAAAACAACAAGTTGTTTGTCAGCCCTGTGCTGAACAGTCGGCTTATCGAGGGTGTACCCCACCGCTCACCCAATGTCATCTCCAGCCCCCTGTGAACCTGAAAAGGATAAGCAGTTTCAGATAATGGATGGATGGATGGATTAATTTTATATCAGACCTTTCCTGTAGATCGGTAATGGATTCATGCAAGTTTTCCTTTTGAATCAAGCAGCAAACTTTGCATGACACTGCATGTGCTGTTGATGTGACACTAATATACTACTACTACTATACCTTTCCGGTCTAAAACATTGTGGTGGTCATTGGTAAGCAATGTTCTGCTTGTTGATGTACTGGGTAGTATATGCTGCTGACCAAGGGATGTCTTTGATTTAAGCTGCCATTTCGCAGAACCCTGGAAGATTAGATGTGAATGCTGCTTTGTACTATCAGAGAATGGATGTAGCATCTTTATCTGCATGTGTGTATGCTTGTGTGGTCCCACTTGCTGCGTTTCCTCACACATCTATTTTGTCTGCAGCTGTCCTGCTTACCAGGCTCTGTACCTGAAAATAGAGCGCAAACAGTTTGATTCTCTGTGGACAACACACACATACAATAACCTCAAAAAACTTTTGACCATGACTTTTGCTTTAATTAGCCATCTATGGTATGGGTGTGTCTACAAAAGATCAGTTAATGTAAAAAGACTTAGAAGTCAAAGATGAAAGAAACCACAGGCAGTATTGTTTCTAGTCTATGCTTACACCAGTTCTCTGGTCTGGACACACATTACACACGCTAGCCTTACTGACCCTGCAGCTAATCTCTTAAACCAATTTCAGTTTCCCTTGTCTGCTGTTAACATCACTTCCACTCTCCATTGGAACCATTGAGCTGATCTTGTTAATGTTGCTTTCCTCTGACTGGAACCATCACACTTCAGATACAGTTAAAGTAATCTTGGTAGGATTGATTTGGACAAAATATAGACAGAGCTTCCAAATTTGAATAGCAAAGCACGTAAGAGCCTGAAAACCTACATTCTTTCTAATGAACAGCAGGGTGTGACTCCACTGGTTTCAAAAAGATTTTTTGAGAGTTTATGTTTAAGTTTATGAGAAAATGACCCTACTTGTTACTTGATTTATCACCTCAGTAAACAGTTTCCTAATGAATTCATGGTCTGGCTACTGTAAAGTCTTCTTCAATACAGCGTGATGTTCACTTTGTAAATAATGTTCCCAGTTAGAGTAAAACAGATGATAAACCAGGGAAGGCTTTAAGAGGTCGCTGCTTTGTGATTTACCTACCAGTCTCACTCAGATCCAATCATCATATCCCTCCTCGCTCTACCCTCTCATCCAAATATGATCTCTTCTGCCTATATTAAAACCCTGATGGCACTGAGCATAATGCCAAACTCAAGGCTTCAAAACATGAGTCCACAAACCAGTAGGTTACGTCATGTGGGTTTACACAAAAATCAGCAGTAGATAAGATAAGAAAAGTAGACTTAAAAAACTTAATTCAGAGAGGGAAAAATCTGCAGATTAACTTAAACAAGCTCAAGACAGGTGACTCAGCTGTTGTGACAAATGAGATGGAACATAATGGTTGCCTTCCCTTAATAATTTATCATGTCAGGATACTGAAAACAGTCAATATCTGTCAAAGGCCATGCGTGTTGTTCATTTATGCTTGCAGCAGGAGGTCGTGGGCAGCCAGCTCCTCGGTTCGGAGCTAAAAAGGTTGAGCTCCTCTTCATTGTAGGTGAGGCTGAAGCCTCTCTGACAGCCAGTACCATTCAAGTCCTGCATTTAAAAAGGTCATTTGTCAAGAGTGGCATCTCATTTATTACCCTGCTCCTAAGTAAACCCGTCTCATGGTGCTAACATTTAGCTTTAGTCCTGCAGTCTGCAGCCTCAGCTGGCCTTTCTCTTCTCTTTATTTAGCAATAAAGATAATGCAGCAGTGCTCACTGTGCACCGGCTTGTAACGGGGCACCTGAAGCTCTCATTATCTTTTGCATATTATCCCCAATCAATATGTTTTCTATTGTACTGTAATGCCACTAGGCACTTTCTTTCATTTCCTGCTCATTTGTTAGTCCCTGGAACTGATTTTCTACTTTCTTTATTCTTCAGATCCTCTGCCATCTTTCTTTCTCTCTTCATAATCACACTTGAAAGAAATGTTTAAGAACCAAAACTTCATTTCAAACTTGCTTTTAATCAACCTCCTGTATCGAGGATTATGTTTCACTAAGCAGGTTTAATAGAGGGATTACTCTAAGCCTTAGTTAGCACTGAACTGGTCCAGGTCATGATCTGGTGAGCAGACTTCATTCCTAATGCAGCTCATATTGTACAGTAAAATACTTTACTGAAGAAAATTAAAGATATTACAAATGACTTATACAAGGCAAATTTGATTAACCTGAGTCTGGCAGGATGGCCAACAGACACTGAGGCTACCCAGTAACCTTGGCAACAGATATATCCATGCATCTAAAAACAGTTGATGGAGATAGGTGGTTCATGCAGTATGAATAAGTCATTTCCACATAAATTTTAGATAATAGTAAGCCTCTTACAGTTAAACTGTGTTTAAAACTTAGTGTAACCTTGTGCAACATTAAACATTGTCTTCTGCCTTTCTACATGCTTATCTTCATCAGTTAGCCACTTAAGAAATCTGTTACATGAAGAAATGACAATGTGGAAAGCGTCGTGGAAAATGTAAAGGCTATCTCCACCAATGTTAAACATTGAAGTGTGTTTACAGGTCTTGGGGAGTACTACTGCATAGATTACATGCAACTTCCACAAAAGGGCAGGCTTTATATGACTTTTTTTACATAAGCAGTAGCACACCTCAAGACCTTCAGACAACACACTTAAATGTGGAAAAGCTGGTGGAGGTACCCTTTAAACATAAGAAATGCAAGAAGTCAATAACACCTCTGGCATAAAATAGAAGCTATTATTTTCAATATGATATATTGACTTTAAAACCATAACTTCTAACTCCTCTAACTTTATGGAATAACGTTTAATCAGTGTACACATTGTTACCCTGCAGTTGGAAGATGACAGGTTTGATGCATTAGCAGCCAGTGTATGATTATCTGCAGCCGCATGTACCGTCAAACTGTCTTTGAATTAGAACGCAGGGTTCTAAAACTTTTCCATAATTTTAAATCAGCTATTTAAATAATGTAAAGGTCAACTAAATTATTGTATTAGCCCAACAAAGTGTGAATCTTAAAGCACATCTTTTTTTATATGTGAGACAGATGCTGCACCCTGTGTGTATTAGTATGTTCATGTCATTTAGGGTGTAATATGTGAAACAGGATGAGATCATAGCCCTGTTTAAGAGTCAGCTGCTTGGTGTGTGTGTGTGTGTGTGTGTGTGTGTGTGTGTGTGTGTGTGTGTGTGTGTGTGTGTGTGTGTGTGTGTGTGTGTGTGTGTGTGTGTGTGTGTGTGTGTGTGTGTGTGTGTGTGTGTGTGCGTGTGTGTGTCACTATTTCCACTTCATGGTGCTGACTCACCCTGCTCGGTGTACAGACCAGACTAGACGGATGTAGTTCTGCATTGTTACCAGAGCTGTTTTAGATATGCTCATTTTATGGTGCGCTTGGTTCACAAATAGGACTTTCTCAAGGGAGGAAAGGAAATGAAGAGTTTGTGGAGTATTTCAATCCTGTTTTCAAAGTGGCACTAACGAGACACTTTAATCCTAATGGGTGAAAAACCCATGGTGATGTCATTAGGGTGATCTCAACTCTACAACTCTGCAATTTGTTTCTCAAAAGTCCCCTAAACTATATGGAAGTGCAATACTAAAGTACCGGATTACCATTTACAGTTATAACTTGTTGAACATTTCAATGAATGCTCTTTACATTCTCTCCTCAACTTCTAGGCTCATTTACGAACCCATGTTTTTGCGGGCCCTGTGTGAGTGACCTTGACATTAATGATGTCAAAAGATGTAAAACAACAAAATTAAGAATGACACCTAAAAAGGTAAAAACTGAATGATCAAATATAAAACAAACAGTTCAAAACTCTTGCCATTTTTTCTCTAAAATAAGGTTAAAACATGAACATTTTGCTTGTGAATGAGAGAGCAAAAATCATCTCGCTCTACATAAATGTTATGTCCATGTAGCCTTCATGTAGAATTTGTGAATGTGCACACTTTGGTGCCTGTATATGTCTGCTTCTATAACGCTTTCCTCTGTCTGTTCATATTTTCCAGATGTACCACTCTGACCACGGTGTTGACTTCCCCGACCTCTCCTTCCAAATCCCCGGCAGCCCTGCAGAGCTAGGCCCCACAAATAGAGTGTGAACACAACCCTCAACACAACACATCTACCTTCCTCTTCACCCACACAGGGCTTCCTTCTGCTCCAGTCCCACCCTCTTTCCTTCTGGACCATGGACAGCCCTCCCAAGCTGTCAGGGGAGACCCTGATTGTGCATCATATCCCCCTGGTGCACTGCCAGGTGTCAGGTGGGCGGCAGGGTGGCTGTGGAGGCTCTCTGAAGAAGAGCAACCCATTTAGCCCACCAGAGAACCTGGGCTTGAGCCGCACCACTTCCCTTCCCGAGAGAGATGTCCTTCAGAGAGAAGCCCTACTCTACAGCAGCCTGATCCAGAACTCTGGTGGCTCCTGGTCCTCCAATAATGGAGGAAAAGAGAGGAAGGGTGGTGGGAGAGGAGGCAGCACAGCAAGTGATGATTCATCGTTTACCTCAAGCAATTCAGAGGACCAGCTGATTACAGCTCACACATTACCCAGAACAAAACAGAGGAACAGGAATCCGTTGCGTCATAATCCATTCCTGCTGAATACTGAAGATGACGAGGAAGAGGAAGAAGAGGATGGGGACAACCTCAGTGGTTACCTTGAAGACTCTTCTTTTCACCTCCACAGTGACACTAACTCAGGCCTCGATGATGCGATGACTTCTTTCCACCTACACGAACTTGGCTTTGCTTCTGAGCCCTTTCTCTTGCACAGCTCGGTGGGCAGAAGGAGTCGTGAGTCCCTGAGGGGCCTAGCCTCGGATCTGTCCAGCCACCTTGAGGACCTGGACATTCTAGGACTGGACAGCCAGCGGCGCCATGGCAGCAGTGGTTCCAACATGTCCATGGATTGTGGAGAGCACGACTGGGGCGATGATGACGAAGAAGATGAAGACCATCCTATGAGGTGTGGTCGAAGCAGCAAGACGGGTTCATACTCCTCCAGCTCCTCCACACATCACTGTTCCTGCTGTGTACTCTCCCAGAACTACCCTCAGCACTTCCCTGAAGCCTTCTCGGAGCCTTTCTCAGAGTGCCAGCAAGGCTACGGTAGCGACTCCTCTTGCAACAGCTCGGATGGTGTCCTCGTAAACTTCAGCGCCATTTACAACAAGATGAACAATGGTGGCCCGGAGAAGCCAGCGCTCTCTGGACACACAAATCTCAACAGCTCCACTGACCACTCCTGCACCTCGTCCGTTTCTGATCCATCAGGAAACAGGCAAGACTCAACCAAAGGGGCTTTCTATTTGGACCTTCACACCTCCCCAACTGAACCTCCCTCATTACAGCAACAGCCACCCTGCCTAGGCAGTACTTTCCCTCTCATCCGCGAACCGAACCTATCAACGTCCTCCACGTGCTCCTGCGCCTTGGAGCACCAGGGGGCTCTTGACCTCGATGCCAATTGCAACTCCTACCACCCTCCACATTCCGGGTCGTCGGGAGACCTTTCATCCTGTCTGCAGAGTCAGGCTCGCCTGGTTGTCGCCACCCAGAACTACTACAAGCTGGTCACCTGTGACCTCTCCTCCCAGTCGTCCCCGAGTCCCGCAGGCTCCTCAGTCAACAGCTGCTCCGATGAGCACAGCAAAGGCAGCCCCACCCCGACCCAGCCCAGTGAGTACTACCTGTTCAGGCAGCGAGCTGATGAGGGAGGTGTGGAAGAAGAAGACGAAGGTGGTGAGTCATTAAGGGTAAGTGGCGAATCAGAGAGAAAGAGTTCATGAGCAAAATACTTAATGAAGTACTGCAGTGTGATATTCAGACTTTCAACCAGGTGATTAGGCTGATCAGATGCTTTCTGATTGAAATGTTTTATTTTTGAGGAGGTTTGAAGTTTCTCAAATAAAAGTACCTATTTGGTGTCTGCACCAAACCTCAGATTTGGCGGCATAAAAACATTTCAAACAGTGCTACACCATTTGCGACACATCAAGTCATCACACTTTTAAGACAGAAACCTAAGTAATTCATTTTCAAGTTTTTAATTAGAATTTGTTTGGAAACTTGCTGCAACTGTTCTTCCTGCTCAGCTGTTATTTTACTCTGTGCTTTTGGATTTCTTTTGTGTGGGCTCAATAGCACTTAGTTTGCATGTGATGTTAATGATCACAGGAACTCACACAGGAGGAACTTGTGACGCTTTTGATGTCAAATGACAAAACAAGGAGCCCAAGGGTCCTTAGAATAAACTGACTTTCTCACAGTAGAGCTGAAGATTACTCATTCAAAGAATTCACATGCTTACATAATCCAAGCAAATGACAAAAATAATAAATAAACCATCTTGTATTTTTCTCCCGTTCTTCTGTATCTTTAAAAAAACGCAGCTTGCTGCAGGTGGTCTGTATAATAAATGAAGTTTAAGCAGCACATGTAGTTGATTTACTCCAACAAGTAATTATTACTTTTGTGATAAGAAATACTGTCTGAATAGGTAAAGTAAGCAAAATGTAGGAGATGGCAAGCAGAGATACACGAGTAGGGATTAATGCATAAACAACATAAGGCTTAGATAGCAACTAAACTAAAAGTCCTGTGACAATGACAGAAACCAACGACTTTAAATAGCTGTGACACTGGTATTAGTCTGGCACTGGCTCATTTTAGATCACAGCCACTGTCTAGGGTTATCTGATATCATGTCTGAGGATTATTTTAGCAGTTATGTAGAGCTAGAGGCTACTACTGTCACTCAGTAACAGTGCCACTGTGTCAACTCAAATCTGGCTTGAAGGCAGATTTGGTCTTTGGATGGTTATGAATAATGTTTTATAATGTGTTTTATCTGATAATTTATTCATTAAAAATTGACTCTTGTGTTCTTTCTTTATTTCTCTCATTCAGCGAGATGATGATGATGATGATGATGATGATAATGATGAAGATGAAGAGGATGAGGAGGAGGAGAAGACAAAGAGTCAGCAAACAGCCGGTGGGGCTGAAGCTGCTCCTGGCGTTATTGAAGGCCAGGTGTACGTCAACATCTCCCCTCCTGTGGTTGGCCGGGCCGCTATCGGAGGTGGAGCCTCTGCAGGAAGCCGTCCACGCTCTCGCAGCTACGACCGCAACCTGGACAAGTCTCCGTCCCCCCGCCTCGGATCTCTGGAGCGTATGTTGAGCTGCCCCGTCCGGCTCAGCGAGGGCACCGCCCCGACCCCGCCTCCTCCGCCACGAGTCACCTCCTTCGCAGAAATAGCAAGAAGCAAGCGGAGAAACGGGGGGTCGCCATCGATGAAGGCAGCTGGAGACCCTTTCTCCTCCACTTATGCCACCCACTCCCACTCCTCGGTGGATTTCTCTCCGATCCTGGAGCAGCGCGTGGAGGTTGACAGTCACAGCCTGTCACCAGTACCCTTTACCAGATGTTACAGTCAAGGCAGCATTGAGCGACACCTGGAGGGGGCCAGGGAGACAAGAGCCAAGGCTGAAGGTACGTCACCTCTGACTTTGTTTATCTTATTTATTTATTGGTTTATTTAACAACGGAAGAGTACTGTTAATATTGCTATTAATGCACCAGAGTGAGTCCAGAGGCTTTTTTAATTTACCATGTATATGACATGGGTTACTGTCCGAACACTCCATAACAGTGATTACTGTTACTACCTTTTAACATTATTCTTATTAAAAAAAAGAAGATATAACTTACAGCAGCTTTGACATAAAAAAAAGCTCATCAGTGGAGCTTTAAACTTCACTTGAAAAAAACATTACAAGTTGTTAGAAACCGTCAGTGTTTGTCAATTCATGGGTTCTCTGCAGCATTCTATTTTTCTTACTTCACCTACTTCTGCTTTAATTACTGACAAGTAATTTATTGATCCTGCTGACCTTATTTAAAGTATAATCTGCCTTCTGGCTGCACTGATGACTATCATCCACCTCTTCTTTGCTGAATTTGTCTTCGTACATATTGCTGATTTTGGTGTTGGTAAAATGGACGAAGAAAGGATAAAGAATATTGATTCTTATTAACAGACACACTACAGAGTGTATTTAGACAGTTAAATATGCTTAGGATATCAAAGTGGACCTAGAAATCTGCAGCTGCTACTCCCTTTCAAAGGTTAACAAACATATCCAATAATTTACGTCCTGACTAGAGACTGCACCTTCTGGAAACTGGAAATACCCTTGTGCCAGCATGTATAGATGTGCTTCGAAGAGACTGACGCAGAGTGTGTGTCCTCAGCTTTAGAGGGAATGAAGGGTTGAAGTGGGCCAAACGTGTTCGGAATAACAATCAGGTGAGAGAGGAGATAAAGATGCAGAGAAACCCCCCCCCCCGCTGAGCTCGACACCAGTATACCGAGCTGTGTGTGGATATGCTGTGTTTGTGTGTGTATCATTCTGATCCAGAGAGCCTGTAGGCCCAACTCGTCCCCAAAACAAAGGAAGGTTAGAGAAAGTTACAAAAGCTTCTTCAGGCAGACTGGACAAACGTTGTCTCCTCTCTTCCTCCGCAAAACATTTCCTCGCTGTGGTGTTATTAAAAGGTGCTGTGACTGTCGTATTCACATGGTGACGAGATGTGATGAACTTCCGAAGACTCAGTTTGTTTGGTTTGCATACCAGTGAGTTGCTGATATCTTGCGACGCAAGCTTCCATTCTAAGCATTTTATTGTTTCCCAATATTAGGAAGTCTTTGTCAACTGATTCAGCAGTTAACAGTGTTGTCAGAGATTGTTGTCTGTAGTCATTATATTTATACAAATGTTGAGGAAGTAATTACTGGGTGTTAAAATGCTTCACACATCACTATTGAACTATTCAGTGTCCACTCAGTCTTTACACACTAAGATATGATTATATTCATGCCACATCCGCTTGGGATGTTCTGCTAAGTCTGACTTCTGAAAGGGATTTAGATAAATCATGATACATGTATTGTCGTCATAACTGAAAACAAACAAACAAAAACTTGGTTATCATGAGCACAAATTGTATTTTTCATGTTCCGTACTTTTTTAGAATTAGTTTTACATCCAGCTATGCAGTGTGAGGTTAAAAATGTAAAGTCAGAGCACATATCTTCTCCAAGGCCCAACAGTCGCCTTTATGTCAATTAAGCTTATTCCAGTATTAAATGCAACATATTTAAATCCGCTAGATCTGGATTTTTATCTGGATGTACATCAAATTGTAGTCACTCATAGATACCAGCCACTTAAATAAGCCAGATATTTTTCATAAAAGTCACAGCATTATTCCCTGAGAAGTAATTGGAATGCCCTATCTCTCAATGTTGAAGCAAGTATGAAGAAATTCCTGGATCCGGTCCTTTATCCAGATCTATTCTTGGCCAAGACATCCTCTATCTAAGTTCTGCGGAAGTCTATCCAGTAGTTTTAGCGCAATCCTGCTGACAAACCAACCAACCAACAAACGGACAAGGGTGAAAACACAAGTCGGAAATGTTTGGTGCGTACATTTCTAAATACAGGAAGTGCCACTTACAGAAACTTAAACTTGATCATCTATTTTAGAGACCTCAATGACTGAAATTAAGGTCTAAAGAAAAAAAAGACTTGACAGTGCTGCCCACAGCAGTTCACTGCTGAAACATAACATAAATGATTTAGCATCAAAGATGTCAGAAGTATCCCGAGGAAGAAATGTTATAAGTCTTGAGAATATAACCACTTGCAATTGTGTGCAGGCGAGTGCATGAGGCCATGGGAATATTTGAACACGCTGTAAAATGTGAACGAGGCCGGAGGCATGTGTTTTATGTGAGGACGACTGCAATGGTTTGAACAATAGAGCACACAAAGAAGCAGGGTCACAGTGACTAACACGGTATCTTTTAAAGGCTAACTTCATTAGATGACAGTAGTTTTCAGCCTTTGTATCTTGCTCTGACCTTCATCAGCGTTGATGACACTGATGGATGTCTAACTCAATCATATCATTTAATGAAGCAGTGAAATATTGTCTCAATCATCTGTCTGACAAGACTTTTTGGCTGAGCAGATGCCCCCATCACCTTATGTAGCTCAGTCTCAGCTGCTCACTGTGTGTGTCTGTTTAGACAAACAGACGCACACACACACATACAGCGAGAGCTTGAAATTCCATTGGAATAACACCAGTGACAGTAAAGAGTGAGTGCGCCAGGAGAGGAATGTCCAGGAAGCTCCAGCTGTCCCCTTTTACACTTTTATACAAGCTAGAGCTCCCAAAATCCTTTAAGAGGCATTTGATGAAATTGAATCTCTTTATACAAATATGTCATGATGTTTTTCGATTACAGACTCCCTCTTGGCTTCTTCAAGTAATTATGTAGACAAAACAGCTTAGAAATGGAAATCAGCTCTGTCAGTTGGTGCCAGCTTCAACATTTTGTTAACACCTGTAAAAAGGAAAAAGTGTTGGTGCAAATTTCGATCCAAACCCCTGAAAGAGCTAACTAAAATGACTTGTTTATGTGGTGGTAATCTTTCATTTTAAAACAAAATCCTAACAGCAAGTGATTTTCAGTGAACTTGATAAAATCTTTGTTCATAATGATTTAAAATGCATCACAACAGCTTCATAGAAAATGAACCCTCCTGCCCTCAGGTCAGCATTACCAGCCTCCACAAGTGTAAACAAACCATTTTCTGCTTCATTTACCGGTTCTGGATTTGTTTGCTAGATCATGGAAGGGTTTTTTTGTAACTTAAATATTAAATGATCACGGTAAAAACAGTATGGGCTACATGTAGTACGTTATGCAGGAATGTAGGTACGCATTCCTAGGTTGACTCCACCCAGAAACCAGTTTGGAGAAGAAAATTCAAACTATGTAGACGTCTACCCAACTCTTTCAAGCCACCCCAACGGAGTCATAATCTTCTGTACTACTCATGTTATAGAGGAGTCAATAAGAACGGTTAGAGATTGATAAAACATGTAGATCTAGATAAAAGTCAGCATTTATATACAGTTGATTACTTTTGTAGTACAGATGCTCCAAAAACAAAAGACTGGACTGTTGAAGTTAGACCAAGAAGAGATAAACAGATAGGAGGAAATGGGTCATCTCTTACAACAGTGTGTGTCTTTCACATGCCTCAAAAACATCCTCTAACATTGTATTCAAACAGGCTGTGATGATTTAAGATTATAATGAGAGGCTGTGCAGCTACTCGCTACATATATTATTCATCAGACTTCACTGGAGTCAGCTGCGTTGTTTCACCACAGCGTACAGGCCTCTTTAAGAGCCTTTGGGAAGCAGTTGCTAATGATGCTAACGTGAAGCATCGGAGCTGCAAAGGAAAACCCTCGGCCGTCTAATGGATTCATCTGTGAGCCAGGAGAGGAACTGAGGAGAAAGAGAGGAGGCAGGGAAGTAGCAAATGGAAAAGGGAGAGAGGAGAGGCAGCTGAGGAGAGAAAACATGAGATGGAGAGGGGGAGGAAAAGGAAAAAAATGTCAATTAAAAGGATGACGGAGCAGATAGAAGAGAGACAAGGAGGGAGTGTTTGTCTCCTCCATCCCCAGTGGGAGCTCAGGCCTGCTGGGTGTGTAGTGTTCCTCCCTCCCTCCTCCTTGTTTCAACAGTAGCTCAACGTCGCCCTCTGTGGCAGGGAGGCGTGACTGCACCCAGCTCAGGTGGCATCAGTGGGCTGGCCTTAGGGTGACAAACAGCTTGCGCAACACCGTCGACGTCACACGCGCTTCTGTCTGTCAAACACTGCACTGGATCTAGGAACACACACACACACACACACACACACACACACACACACACACACACAACACACACAGATACTGACTCAGAGACAGAGAACAAGAAGTGCAGAAAAAGACTTCTCCTCGCTGGTATCCCTCCTGACGCAGTGACTCCAGGTTTACTCTATGTGTGTGTCTGTGTGTTTGTGTGTGTTTCTCTTAATGTGTTTGTGTGTGTGCGTGTGCATGTGGGCCTGTCAGATCAATGTCTAACAGCAGCATTGTTGTGTATGATAAGGTCTGCTGATCTTTGTGACTTGTGACTGGGCAATTTTCTGCTGAACTTCATGTTTATAGTTCGGAAAGGATTTGTGGATTAGCTGATGAGACATGAACTAGAACTCAAACTAATCATACTTTCATTTTGTTCATTCACTGGTTCCAGCTTCTGAAATGTGAGGATTTCACTTTTTCTGGTTTATTTACTCCACTGTGACAGTCGACTGTATACTGTATGGGCAAAACAAGACTTCTGAGGACGTCGTCATAGGCTTTAGGAAACCCTGATTTCACCATTTACTGACATTTTATAGACCATCAACTAATCGATTAATCGAGAAAATCATCCACAGAATAAGAAAATAATCGTCACTTGCAGCCCTGCCTTGACAAAGGTTATATTGTTTTTTATAAAATGTTGTATCAATTTAGGATTAACTAATGAGACAGTAGTTTGTGGTGCTGATGAGTTATATTATATTGTGTTTATATGTCATAATAATGAAAACAGCCATTGACTGCTTCTCCTTTACATGTTTCTTTGTAAATGTTCCTGTCAGATGTGACTTTTCTGTCTTTTCTCCATCCTAATTGTTCTTCTTGTGCTCATCCAGGTGGTCTCTCTAGTTCCTCAGACAGCCGCCCAGCAGTGGTCCGCTACAGGAAGGACCAGCGTCCCACCACCCTCCCTATCCAGCCCTTCACCTTCCACCACCAGTTTGCTTCCAAACCCCCGCAGCCCAAGCCTCTGCTGCCTCTGCTCACAGGCTACGTCTCTGGGATGCAGGCGCGCTCCAGCTCTGGCTCTGGTTCTGAATCTGGAGGTCCAGTGGGTGAAGACAATGAAGATGCAGCTGAGAATGTGCACAGGTACCAGGGGACTCTGGCTGTAGCAGCCCCTCCTCCTGGATCAGTACGACCTTCACCTCTTGGGAGCTACTCCCCGGTTCGGGTCCAGGGTGCTCCCAGCTCTGGGACCTGCTCCACTTGCACCCCGAGCCCTCAGCCGGCACACAGCCTCTCCTGCCCACTTTCAGCAGGCCGCGGCCACCTGCACACCCCACCAGCAGGAAAGCAGGGAGGGGGCTCTGTGCAGCTGCCATCTACCCCTCCACCTCCATCCCTGGGGGTGAAGAGAGGGACAGTGCCGCCAACGCTGCCAGCAGTGCAAGGACACTGTTTCCATGGGGGAGCTCTTGACAGTTTACCAGTATTGAACAGTGACACATTGAGTCCGCTGGGCTGTCTGGACTCTGGGAATCACGTGGAGGGAAACAAAGGACCCGGAGCAAGGACACATAATGGTGGGTTCCATAATAATTATTCATAGGATGTTCTCACAATAAAATGTCTTGAAGAAAATTAAGGTTACAATCTTAAAGGTCCCATAATGTCGAAAGTGACATTGCCAGCCTTTTTGGTTTAAAGCAGGTCGAGGTGCCATATAGATTCTGTGAACGTATCAAATCGCTTATTCCACTGATAAATGCACACAGCCTGTCTTCAGACAATGTGCCTTCAAATGAACCATCAAGACTTCTGTAGAGTAATGATGTCACAACGATACAGTCCCCATTACCACGGCTGTGGTTCCGAAAACAATGACAGAGTTGCAGTGGAAAGGTGGCGGCCTGCTTTGATCAGCTGAAAAGGAGCATAATATGGGACCTTTAAAATGTATTCTAAATCAAACACCAGGCATTTGCATAAAGTTTGTAGGAAGTTTTGCTTTGGATAACAGAGGAGTCGCACAGCAACAACTCAAAGCTCTCGGCGAAAAATCTGATCCTTTGGAATCTTTTTGTTTATCGCTGGTTGTTTCTAAGGATGACACTACAATGCAAAACAAATGAAGACAAGGCAGTGTCTTTTGATATCAGTCAGATCACCACAGTAAAAACTGGGCTCTATATTCAATACTTTACCAGCTACTTTTTCTTTCAACTCTATGACTGTGATTGTCTTTACTGTTTTGTTGTTCTATTTCCTCTTCATTTAACTATACACAGGTTTAAAAGTTACTAAAGTCATGTGCAACTTCTTTTGCACAAGTAGTCGTACATGTAAAATAATTAAAAACACCTGGTTTGAAGTCATGTTGTTGTGCACATGATGGAGATTTCAGCCTGCAGAGAGCAGCGCAGCAGCATGTCTCCTCCTGTCAAAATTCTGATTTCATGCATCCTTTATGTCAATTCATCCACATCGGCCTTTCCCAAAGAATGAAACACATAATCTTTACAGTATTAGTGTTTTGCTGCTTTGATAAAACAACAGATGGCTGCCTCGAGTCTCACTTAAGTGAAAGTTATTAAGTTCTGTGTATTACAGTTATTAGAGCTAAGCTCTGTCCTTTTCTCTTTCTTCTCTTCCATCATGTATGAACCTAAACCTTCTCCTGTCCTCCCTTCACCTTTTCCACCTACTTCCCTCCCATTTATTTCTTTTATCCTTCTACTCAAAAATCCATCCTCTAATCCTCACCCAACCCTTGATCATAACCCTAACACCGCCCCTCCCCAACAGCACACCACCTCTCTCCCCAGGCTCTCAAATGGAGGGAGTACCGCCGTCGAAACCCTCTGGGAGTGGAGAGGGTCTCAGGGGGCCACACGGGTAGCCTGGAACCCCGAAGGGGCGGAGGGCCGCGGCTTGCCAGACGGAATGTGTTCGATTTCCCGTCAGCCCTCTCTGGTCATGCACAGGGACGGCTCAATGGTGCTCATAATTTTACTGACAGTGTTGGAACGTATGCAGGATTATGAAGAGAGAAGTAGATGTGGATACGTAAAGTAGTAACAATTTTTTAAGGAGGTTGAGGTTCAAGGAATGTCACTGACAGAATATTGGTGTAGGGGCCACTGGGGAACAAATATGTTAGAGATATTTCTCAAAAGCTCAACTAGAGTTGCATAATTAAGAATCTCAAAAGGCTTTTCCTGCATTTAGAAGTGGTAGCATGTGTTTGATATGTGTGTCTGATCATCTGTGTATGTGTGTGTGTCTCGGCAGTTGGCCAATCAGCTAAGCTGCAGCAGAGCTACAGCGACTTCCTGCCGGACTACTTCTCCCTGACCGAGAAGCCTCCGGAAGAGTTCTGCCTCTCCCCTGATGCTTCAACCTCCTCCTCCTCCTGCTCCTCCTCTCAGTCCCACATCTCTGTGGACCTGACGCAGAAGAGAGGTGAGGCGCTCTGTGTGTGTGTGTGTGTGTGTGTGTGTGTGTGTGTGTCTCTGTAAATATTTAATCGTAAACGGCTAAAACGGTGAGCTGTTTTTCTCGTATCCGTTCCCTGCTGTGTGAGAGTACTGATGCAGTATTTGTAATGATATCTAAACAAGGTCATGCAGCTGGCTTCTTTTATAGTCAGAAATGGAGCAATATATGTAGAGATTAAAAAAAAAAAAAAAAATCATGTTGCTCATACTCTGAAGAATTACAGACGTGGTGTGATGTGATCAGATCTCTTTAATACATGCAGTATGGAGAGAGGACCCAAGCAGAATGTTTTATCTAGATTTTCAGATTGTCTTCACTTGTCAACACATTTATCCTACAGACTTGATTGTCTTTCTGATACGCAGATCTGCCTCGAACTGTTGCCAGTATAGGAAGACACTGGTTTGTACCGTGAGCCACAAAATAATACTACGACACAGTAGACAGAATCACATACAGGGAATTAAATGATTTTGTTGAAAGGTGGTTAAATCAAGTGCCTCTCACTGCAGACAGGGATACTCGACAGTGGGGAGAGTAATCTGGGGCCTCTTGAAGCAGCAGGGTGTCACATAATGATCCTTTAAGTGAATCATCCAGGTTTACCTCCCTTTGTGGACCAACAACTACACTGCTGAAGTGTACTTGAGCAGGACACTGGGAGACAGATTCACTGAGCCAGTTCATCTTTTATTCCAGATATATTGCCTCCCAAAGAAATGTACTAAATGGATGCACTAGACAAAAAGCCCAGTTTGGTCCTCATGTGTATTATTGTATTTGTAATTACGGCTAAAACACTATGTGCTCAGTAGGAGTTAGATTTTGTAACTGTTTTGCTACTTTCTTTTGCGATTTCAGCATCAGTACATTTTGCATCATTTTCCGAGCAGGCTGATAGCAGACAAATCCCTAGAAGGCAGTTCCAGCTGTTCATTGCACAACGAGTGGCTGCCGTAGTAAATCAAACAGTGAAATCATGCAGATTGCGAGCAAAAATACGGTAAAGGCTGCAGCAAACTGAGTGCTAAATTTGGATCTTCATGCCTCTCACCTCCCAGCATAGGAGGGTAAAACAGAAGACTAAATCATGGATTTAAAAGACACTTGCATACAGTATCATTTGTTGCAAAGGCATTTGGTACTTTGGTATTTGGACAAAAAGGATAATTAACAAACTCTTTTTTCATTATTTTCCTCTTTTAAACTCTGTCAGGTTTGGTTAAAGCCGTGAACACAGCGGTGGATCTGATTGTGGCACACTTCGGCACCAGTCGAGACCCAGATGTGAAGGTAGGAGATTTATGTAGATCGGATGACGGCTACTAATGACTGCCTGACTGCTAATACACGGCTCTTTGGAAGGCTGATTCTACTGGCTGATGAAAGCTCACACAGCAAGATTTAGAGGCTTTGAGCCACAACTTATTAAAACGACTGCAGTGTGCTAAAGTACAAGAGAACATAAAACCTTCCAGTTGGTAAATTGCATTAGTTTCAAGCTAATGTGGAGCCTTGTGTTTTCTTGTATTCACCATTTGTCTTGGTTCAATTTAAGCATATATGAGTGTATGAAATCTCCATTCAATATTCATTATTTTAAGGATTATGCCTTTCCCAGATCTGCAGCAGCAAGGAGTGTCAGTAACGCCATGATTAGTTCCCATTGTACATAACTTTGTTTGAGGTATATGTCCTCTCTGTTATTTGATTTATTGTACAGCACATAAGCCACAGCAACACAATTAACATTTTCAGAAATCTAATTGGTCCTTTGTGACTTTTGCTGCAATTAGCTGCAACCAGGAATCTGAATTTCTGTTGCATAATGTTTTGATTTCCACAGAGCTTTATTTCCGTAGACACTTAACAAAGCAGGCTACAGATCAATCGAATCCAGAGAACAAATAAGGCAAAAAAAAGAAGGCTTTAATCATTTGTTGATTTAAAGCTCAAACAAACAGACAATTATTTACTTTCCGTTTCTAGTTTTGGATAGAAAATGGCCTGAAAATGTTGCGTCATTCTCTTTCTCTGATCCCACATCCAACCCCCCAATTCACTGATTTGTTTACTTTCATTTTCATTCTTTATTCCCTAATATTTCCTCGCCACCCTGCCAGGCTAAACTGGGGAACAGCTGGGTGAGTCCCAACGTGGGTCACCTCATCCTGAAGTACCTGTGCCCGGCCCTGCACGAGGTGCTGCAGGACGGTCTGAAGGCCCACGTGCTGGACCTGATCATCGGACAGCGGCGCTGTCAGCCCTGGAGTCTGGTGGAGGCGTCCACACAGCTGGGTGAGAACAGCCTTGCATATTTTCTTAGTTTTTTGACAAACTAGTATGACTGCTGTCTGTCTACAGGACATTGGTGACATTTTGGTTATGGTAACATATCTGTGCGTTTGTGTCCATCAGGCCCATCCACACGTGTTCTCCACAGCCTGTTCTCAAAAGTGAGCCAGTACTCAGAGCTCACAAGCCACAGCATGAGACTGAATGCCTTTATCTTCGGCTTGCTCAAGTAAGTAATTTTTCTTTATCCCGATTTGTACTGTCACTGTCATCCACATATTCTTTACAATGATGGCTCTCATCCTGGGTGGATCTTTAAAGTGGCTATAATCAATAATGTTTAGAATAACGATGTATTTACAGTATGATGTGAACAGTGTGACGATGTGTGCAGGCCACAATTTTACTGTTTTGGTTCAGTCACTCTGCTCTCATAGTGTCATTTTCATTAGCAGCAGTCAGCTGTTCTGAAAAAGCTCTAAAAACCCATACAAATACTAGCTGATGAAGGAACCTGGTGGAGCATTTAGCAGCTAAAGAGCCAGATATGTCCCTCAATATTTCAGTGTTGTGTTAACAACTTGTTTCTGCTGACACCAAGTGGCCAAAAATAAGTTATTGCAGGTTTAAGATCATTTAGAGTAGAAAAATAAACCTGCATGTAAGTGTTTACTAAGGTCTCAGGTTTAGCCACTTGCTTAGTTACATTTTACAACCTAGAGTGTTTGACTTTGTAAGGACCAGCTTTTTATCCCTAGTTAAAATGTCCCTCTCTTCATATTTACAGCCTAAAATCTTTGGAATTCTGGTTCAATCACCTCTACACACATGAAGGTAAGTTGTGCATCATCTATCCATCTCCAAGTACCCAGATAGTGTCAGTAAATGAAGCCCATATTTGCATGAAGTCATAGTTCTTCTCAGTCTTTTTCTTATATTCTTCCTGTTTTGTCTTCTTCCCCTAGATATCATAGCAGCACACTACAACCCGTGGGGTTTCCTTCCCCTGTCGCAGGGGGCGTGTCAGCCGCTCTTCGAGGAGCTCCTCCTCCTGCTGCAGCCACTGTCGCTCCTCCCCTTTGACCTAGACCTGCTGTTTGAACCACACCTCCTGCAGAAGGGCCAGGAGCACCTCCGTCGCAAGGAGCAGCTGTGCTCTGCGGGCCAGAGTGTCGACCACTCAACACGCTCCACCTTCCAGCTCATGAGAGGTTGGAGCACCACTGTTAGTGAAATGGTCAGAGACTCGAGTGCAGAGGTGAAGAAAGAGAGGGCGGCGCTGAGACGAGAGGGAACATGGCCCAGGATGGAAGGGGTGGGCTCAAGAAGAGAGGGAGGGAATTCAAGGTTAAGGAAGGACGGGGCAACATCTGAGAGCATGAACGCCGGGCCTGCTAGCAGACAGACAATGATGGAAGTAGGGTTTGCAAATATCTTGAAGGAGAGGGGGATGGGCGGGCAGAGGGTGAAAGGCGTAGGACAGGAGAGTCAAGGAGAAGATGAGGAGGGACGGGAGAAGGACATGAGGAAGGAAAAAGAGAAGGACATGTCTGACGAGGGACGTCAGCGGCAAGACAGACAGGCGGGCTGGTGGTACCAGCTCATGCAGTCCTCCCAGGTTTACATCGACCAATCCACTGCGGGGTCAAAGTTCATTAAGACTGAGAAGAGGAAGAAGTCATCAGAGAGACGACACTGCCAGCTACCGCCCACCAGAGAGGGAGTGGTGGAGGGGGCAGAGTCAAGCCATGAAGGGGAGGGGTATCGAAGCAGCAGCAGCTCTAGCGGTGACTCAGCTGGATCCCGGGGAAGGGCTTCATGGATGGGCAGCCCGCCAGAGTCTGTCGTCAACCAGGAGAAAGAGACAAAACCTCTGAAGGGTTCAGGGTCTGGGGCCGAGGCTGCAGCCCAAGAGGAAAGCCCCTCTCAGGGACAGGCTCTGCGCTGGGGAAGGCTCTTTGGATCCAGTTTGGGTTCTCCTCTGAGGGGGGAGGGAGCTGAACAGAGGGCGAAAGGTCCCACGACCCGGTAAGTTAAAAGAAGTCTGACATCACTGTCAACAAATCCCATGAAAGGACCAAAACCAGCAATGAAGTTTTCGTTGCCCATTAGAAACATGATTTAAATCAGCCTTATCTTAAAGTAATAATAAAATGTTTTTTTCCAAAATGTATTTAAGCTATAGCAGTAAATTTCATATTTTCCTCTGTCCTTCTCAGGCCACCATCAGGCTGGCTGTCTCTCGATCGGTCTGTCCTTGATCTCGTTGCTCAGACTATTGGAGCAGGGAGTGGGAAAAAGGCAGAGTCACCGACCCCAGCCACTCACACCCAAAGCACACCTGCACCAAGGTCAACCCAACCAACTGAAGCCAAACTACAGTCTCAGTGGTAAACAAATACTATTGCACACCAATCCATTCCTGTTTTTATACTGAATATGAATTATAAACAGAACTATTTTTCAAGAACCAACTATCAGGCACAAATCACCAGTGGGTGAACTACTACCTGCAAAGTATCCAAACCAGATGAATTTATAGAAAAAGTGTAGTGATACACTGGTCTGATGCGTTGACCTCAAATGGATGTTTTATGATTAATGAATGAATCAGATTTTTCATGTTATTATTGTTTTAATTAAACAAGTAGTGAAGTGTTTCTAAGCTTAAAAAGGTATTTTTCAAAAGAGTCCTGGCCAAGACGGGTAGCACACTTACAAGGTTGCATATATACAACAAACATACAGTTAAAGCAAAACAAAGAGCAGAATTGAGAAGCTTCAACTAGGGAATGTTTTGCAATTGTTCTTGAAACATGACTGTCCAGTTACTAATCATCAGTTACCTAAATCCTCCTGCTCACCTTTTCCCCATGTCCTCTGTCATCCCACAGCGAAGTACGAGCATTGTGCCACCACATAGCCACAGAGCCTGGCCAGCTGAGCTTTAACAAGGGCGATATCCTGCGGGTCCTGACTAAGGCCGATCCGGACTGGCTGCTCTGCTCCCTGGGCTCCACAAAGGGCTTGGTTCCCATCATCTACGTCACCCTCAAAGGCATGGAGGAAAGCCACGATGCTGCTGGACTCGGCCAATGCTGAGCGAAAGCTACCCTGAGAGAAATGAAGGCAAGATGAAGACAAACCTCGTTGGAGGCCACATACTGACAAAAACCTGTTTGAAATAACTGAACATTGGGAATGATTCCTGAAAAAACATTGTAGAAAAAGATTCTGAAGACGATGTACAGATACATGCAAGGGAAGCATGCAGGCTCGAACACAAGCTCACATCCACTTCAAGGGTACATCCAGACAAGTATGCATGCATACATCCAAAAAACCAAAAGATCAGACATGAAACAAACCAAAAGACACTCCAACACACGCTTCTCTCTCTACGTGAAGTTCCGCTACTAGCTTAACTATGTGACTGTCCAGTCTATATATATCGTCCATCTCAACTTCCAGAGGGGTAACTCACAGACGAGACAATTCACAATATAATATATACCATGCCTAGCTGCACTTTGCTGTATTGTCTACACATTCACAGCTGTGCCACAGTTTGAACACAGTGCTCAGTTATTGCCCTCAGTCAAACACTGGGGTCAGTTTGATGTCCTGTCGCTTACTTGGTGCAGACTGATCCTTTAAATTCAAGTAAAATAAATGAATAAACATTGAATCTTTTTTCGTAAAATTTAAGGTGGTTGATGTAAAAGCAAAAATTGTTAACTTTTTAGTCGGTGTCTGCTGCAGTTGTAGAGGTGTGATTCGGCATATTGTTAAAAGAGTAGAAAACCACAGGAGTTTGTTGAAGTAGGTGTCCAACTCAAGAGAAGAGAATGCCCATCTGTGCTATTTGATCACCTCTTTACATGGGAGTAAAATTGCTTTTTTTCCCCTCCTTCATTCCCTCACAAGACCCACCGCAGCTGGGATGAATCAGTGGTTGACATTGTTTAAGTGCATGTAACTTTGCCAAAATGTTGACTTTTTCCCCTTCAACCCCCCCTCAGTCCCACCTTAACCTCTTGAGGACACACTCAAGTGAGTGGCCACAGCCTGCGCTGTACATATGCATTTTGATCTATTGGTACATACTGTAAATGCTTATATGACTTACACATGTGGTGAGTTCTATTTATTTATCAACCAGTCCAGTTAGCTGAGGGAAGCATCTAAGTGGATGGTTAACAGAGAAACAGGGAAGGATGTCTAATGAAAGCAAAGCATGGCTGTGGAGGCCTTGTTGAATGTGTCGGGGGTCGAGGCTAAACAAAGAAATCATCGCTTATTAGTTGAATGTGCATTCAGAGAGAAGGGGTAAATGATCTTATCTATGCCTTAAAGCGCTTGGGGGTAAAAAGGGAGAATGGCCCTGTTGGACACTTCAAGGCTTGTGACATTATATTTTCTATACGCTGTGATATGTCTAAGCATTTTCAACAGATTTATGTCTCCAGAGATTCTTGTTGACTTTGAAGAGTATTGTGAAGAAACAGAGATGATATATAGGTGATATTTTTTTGATGCTTAAAGGGAAACCCCGACATATTGTGTGATGGCGGCTCTGTGGTAGTAGTACATACTGTACATGCTGCCTGTCACGCCCAGCCATAAAATGTTGCCTTAGGTTCCAAATGAGATGACAAATAACAAAATTCACGGCAATATACAGTAAACCTGCATAGCGTGCATACAGATGCCCAATCCAAATATTAAATATTACACACTATGAAATGGTTAATCAATGTACATTTATTAAATAAATGAATGCTTGTGTAGTTTTTGAAAAACTTACATAGGATATAATTTTACCATTAAAATCCTCTTTTTGTTGCTTTACTGTACAGTTTATAGAGTCGTTTAATCCAGAAAAAAAAACAATTTAATACTTAATTTTCATTGAACTGTAAATATATTTAAATCTTTCAATGAGTTATACGTATGGATGTTTACTGATTTATTAATGCATTTTATGTTAAATACAGGAAGCAGGTATAAGCTTTAGTTTCAGCGCTAACACACGCGATGAAGGTCGGGCGTGGTCAGTGAGGTAGGGGTCGCTTTTGGTCCTCCAGGCAGTTTGCTGTTCATTGACATCCTGTTCACATTGGACAGACAGAAACAAACACATAGTAGTGACGAAGCCAGAGCAACATGGAGGCCCAGGGGTAGGGGCGAAGACAGATTTCTATTTGGTGGCGTACAAGCTGAAATGTCATGATTTGAAAATGCTACACATGAAGGAGATGACATAAAGGAGAGAAAGAAAGAAATGAAGAAGCCGCGCTCTGTCTGTCTTTCTTTCTCTCCTGTCTATTTTTGAATCTGCTCTCTCTCTCCCCGGGCTGCCTCCTCCTGCCTGTAAATACCTTCAGCATCAGTGACACTGCTCTTCTCTCTGTGTCCAGGCTATGTGACGTATACGTATGACATTATCAAACTACTATGGATGTGAAATAACAAAGTGCTCATGTGATCACAAACTCCAACGGCTCCCGTGTCTTTTGTCCTTAACACAGCGTTCTGTTGAAGTGTGTCTCCGACCAAAACCTCTTGATGATGAAACACTCTGCCTGCGTAGAAATGACAGTGACTTTCAGAGGTTTGTAATTGTTGATTACCAGAATGTCTGCAGAAAGGTGTCAAAGTAATTCCTAACTTTTCCCTAAATATGGCTCACAATGGTCAAACTTGCTCTTATCTAGGTCACTACTCAAAACCTGACCTGACAAACACCGCCTGGTTTTCGTATGTCAGGTCCTTTACTGAGAGTCGGTTAGCAACTGATGTTTTGGTGCATAGTTCATCCCACGATTTCTTTTCAAAAAGGCTTCTGTGTTCAGTGTAATGGCAGTCTCATTAGCAATACTGGTCGGACCACCCCCGTCTGTATCTTGTGATTTAAAAAAATGACAATAAATGTACTATGATATTATCAGCCCCTTTCAATCAGTCTGGAAAAAAAGTCAGCCATTAACCTACCTACTCTGATGTGTGTTCTTTTATTTTCTGTAGGCATTTCTTCATCAGAAGTCATACCACATAGATTTGTTGAGTGTTGGTGTGTTTCTTCATGCATTACAGTCAAAATTGCAAGATTTATAGCTTAACTTTTCTAGGCAAGGCAAATTGATTTGTGTGGCACAATTCAGACACAGGGCAACTCAAAGTGCCTTAGAGGCATATGAAAATTACATTATAAAGAAATTCAAAATTGCATTTAAAACACATTCAAAACAAGTAGGAAGACATCAAGGAACAAAACATTAACACTAGCTATGAAATAGGAAAGTTAGCTAAAATATAATGGTTTAAAAGAGACAAGACTGGAAAATTAAAGTCACAGTGCAGTTCAAAGCCTTTCAAATGCTCCAGTTAAATGCTGTGTCAAACAGAAAGGTCTTCAGTCTTGATTTAAAGAGGTCAGAGTTGGAGCAGAACTACAGATTTCTGGGACGTTGTTCCAGATATGTGGCACTGAACCGCTGCTTCTCCATGTTTAGTTTTGACTCTAGGAACTGAAAGCAGACCTGTACCTGAAAATCTCAGAGGTCTGGATGGTTCATAACGTGGCAGCAGATCAGAAATGTATTTTGGCCCGAAACAATTAAATGCTTTACAAACCAACAGCAGGGTTTTAGAATCTATTTATTGACTGACAGGAAGCCAGTGTGAAGATCTGAGAACTGGAGTGATGTGAGCTACTTTTTTGGTTCTTGTTAGGACTCAAGCAGCAGCGTTCAGAATCAGCTGCAGCTGTCTGATGTATTTTATTTACAGTCAAGTCTGCTGTTAAATACATGGACAAGTTTGTCCAAATCCTGCTGAGACATCAGTCCTTTTATCCTGGATATATTTTTAACGTGATAATAGGATTAGGATGACTTCGTTATTGTCTTAGCTTGGCTGTTGAAATGCAGGATGAGTCCATGATTACACCTGAGTGAAAGCACTTGAGCCACCAGATGGTGCCAATTTGTTGAAAGTTAAGACAGATCCATTCACTGAACTGCAACATTCAGGTTCTTCTGCACAATCCAAACTTAAAGTGCAGACACATGATATCTTTTTTATTTCTACTGAATATATTTCCAGGTAAGCTATGGTGTTTGTCTCAATCCCCTCTTATCACACTCAGGTCAGTCTGAATAGCCTCAAGAGGTCATCTTTGTGTTCAGTGCCTCACAGGAGCATGTTGACTGTATACTTACCAGGACGTATAAGGTGGCAGAAAATGGAAATACTCATGTGAAGTACACATACCTTAAAATTATACTGAAATACAGTGCTTGTGTAGGCTAAATTCTACTTCGTAACATTCCATGACTGCTTGAACCAGCTAGAGCTACTGTTTCCCTGAGGCATTATTATTGAGCAATATAGCTGAGCATTATTTTGTATTATTATTGAGCCTTACTGAGTTTGGTTTTAGCTCTAATTATTATCTCAAACTCCCGGCATAATAATGATCAAACTACTGAATGATCGTATCGTATTACTTCAGTTAGCATAAGCACCAGTCACATACAGTTATGCGTATAATATACTCAATATAGTAAATTCATTCCAATTTAAACGACACTTAAGGGTACAATAAAGGAGAAATATGGGAAGTTTGAGGTATCATCTGCCCTTTAACAAAGGGCTCTTACAAATGCCAGGATGTGTAATTTAACCAGCTCAGTCTAAGTGTACATTTGGCCGCCCTCAGGCAAGTTCAACATCTCGACCTCTGATCTGAAGCATGATAGAAATGCTTGCTTGTTTATTTAGATAATCCAGGTGGTTGCGTAAGGACTTTTTTTTGGCCTAGAAACCTTCTCAACCACAGAGCATCCAGTTCAGCATGCATCATAGTCAGTGTACTGTGCTGCATGATAAGCATGCAAACCACCTAGCTCATATAATTATGATTATATGATTATTAAAATGTCAAAGTAATATCTATTCAAAAGTCTCTGTTCAACATGTGCCCGCTGCAAAACCCTTAAAGGTGCACTATGTAGTTTTATGCCTAAACAAACTAAACCCTCTTAGTCTTTGTCTTCATGACTGAATAAACTAAATAAACACATTGATCTTAACAATGCAGTTTCATACTGTCCTACTTTGTTGATGTTTGAAAGACCCTGCCACCTTTTCTAGCATCAAACACTGTTCTGGGGACCTTCGAGAACAGCTTGTGTATTGATGTTTGTAACAGTTTTGAGTCAGAATTTCTTCTCCAAAACTACATAGTGCCCCTTTGATAACACATTCTGTTCTAGTCGATAAATAGCTGCATCAAACTGCTGGCAATGTGTTTGTGAATCCTTCTTGCAGTAACAGGACCAGACCTGCTTCAGCTGACACACTATTGTATTGTTTATTGCTTTTGCAACACAGTTCATTATCTGTCATTTACTCATCACAAGGTTGTCTTAAATCAGATTACCTTGAACAGGAAAGACATATATTACCATGGAAATCCAAAAGGTGGGCTGCATTTCCTAACATTCAGTTGGGCATGTCATTCCTGTGAGAAAGCTGAGGTATTTGGCAACATGGGGAAATTTCAAATGAAAGAGGGTTATACAGACAGCCTTTAATTCCACTGAAATTTAGGAACCTCATCACCTTTAAATGGAAAAAAAATTCCTCTGTTTATCCAGGAAGTTTACAGGAGGACTGAGAACTGAATGGGTGACCGACTGTGGCTTCTCGGATTAAAGTACAACCATAAACATACAAACACAAATCTAAGTATTATTAAATGAGCACGTGTCCAGATATTGTGGCAGAGGTTTAGCAAATTGTTGTTTTTATTTACATACTTACAAGGAAACTCTACCCCTAACCTTTCGTTAAATTATAATTTCCATAACACTTTGGAATATGATAAGTTTACATGATTTAATGCTCAATAAACACATCTGTTTTTCTCACACTGTCCAGTGCTGCAGCTCTGTATTCACCCTCTGTCTGAAACGCTCAGTTTCAGCTCCTGTTTATTTAAGTTCCTGCCCCCATCCGAATGCCCAGTACCCTCTGATTGGTCAGCTCGCACATGTCTGAGCCAGCACCGCAAACAACAACAGAGCAGCCATGCTAAATCCATTCTTACATACCAGACTAGCCGCAAGGCATAAATTATGCAGACGAGTGACTCTGTGACTTTGTGATGTCATGGAAATAAAGGCGGGACCTCGACGACACGCTTCAGGAGCAATATTTTCTGTGGGAGAGAGGAGCTTCTGTTGGTGCAGACTTTGACCTTTTTAACTTTCAAGATCATTTACATGCACAAGAACGTGCAACCCCTGAAGGAAAGGAGAAAAAAACACAATAGTAGTCCCTTAAGTAAACCATTCAGTGCCTCCAAATATCAGGTTGATGGGGAATTTGGCAGCCTGTAAATGTGCATTCATCTATGTATTGTAATCTTTGTCTGTATTTATCTACGCAAACACCTAAAGAGAGACGTCCAATTACTGTCTCATGTTCTAAAGGTTTTAAGTTACTGTGAAAGTGAGAGTTGTGTTATGTCACAAAAGATATCAACACTGCAGCCACAAAAGCTCAGACAAACTGGATCTGCTGGCTCACTTATAACAAGTTTCTCTCTAAAGAAATGGAGTCTGCTAACATAAACCAACAACTGGCCTCGAGCACACAGCAAGAGTTCAACAGAGCCCCTTTAAAAAAAAAAGCGAGCATGCAGTTTCATACAAAGTCATCTAACAACAGGCCCCTTTAAAAGCTCAACGCAGCATAATATCTGAACACACGTCTCTGAATCATTAAATACTTATTGTGAATGTTGAAATCCTTAAATCTGTTGCAATTGTGTAATGAGAAACGTTCTTAAACTGCAGTGCCATTTGCCCATGTGGTGAGCCCCTCCCCATCTCAGCTGTTTGAAGATGCCCCCCTTCATACTATCACATATTACCGATGAACCTGTTTGCCTGTGGAATGTCCCAAACAGGTGTTTTTACACCTTTCCACAACTTTTCCAGTCTTTTGTCACCGCTGTCCCAACATGTTTGAAACGAATTGCCAGAATCAAATTGAGAATGAGCATATACTGTATATACAGCAATCAATGAAGTTTAAAAGAAAAACACTGAATTCAGTTTTGTTTTTGGTTTGGTTTGGTTGTGATAATTGAAGGGGAAGCGTGTGGGCTGATGCATCTGATCAGTTTAAATTCTTCATTATTTCTTCACCAGAAAAAAAACAGGTAAAGAACAGTAGCTTACAGCAAAGAGCAAATACCATCACGCTCATCTGACAGGGGTTTGAATTTTAGGTTGGTCCTCAATCTTGGTTGTCAAAACTCTATCATGGCAACATGACATGATCTCTAAAACTTTGTCCGCAAACGTCATGTTATTACTGCAGCCGAGAACAGCCTGGCTTGCAACAATACTGTTAACGATAACAAAGCTTGTGCTTTCCTGATAACAGGTTGATTTATCTTGTTGTGTTGAGAAAACAAAGGGCAGATTTCTAAAGACAGGTTGATTTATCTGGGGGAACTGGAAAAAGAAACTATCCACATCGGCTGGTGTTTGCATGGTATAATAAAGTATGATACAAAAGTGTAAAATCAAAAATAAGGAGCAGAGGATGCGTTGATCAGCAATATGTACTCCTTGATCTTGGATTTGATTTGATTGATTCAGTTTAAATCGGTTTACAGCAATCGAGACACTATATGTGTATGCCGGCATGTCACTGCCGATCTCTGACAAACATTGCAGGTAATTATAGGAAACCACCTTTTGTTATCCAGTGTTAACGGGTTCATTATGTGTTATCTCAAGATAACAAAGCTTGTTTTCACAAAGTAATTAACCCGTGAACTTGGCATAACAGCCTTTGCAACCCAACATTTGCAAAGCTTTCCATTAATGATTATAACAAACCACACCAGCTTTAGTGATGGGATTATAAAGAAAACAAAACGGAAAACAATTATCTATTACAATCACCAACGAAAGAGTTGAGCGTGTCATCAAAAAAGAATGAGAGAAATGATCAGGATGCCAAAAAACACAACTTTATTTTGGAATATTTCAAATAAATCCATACAACAACGACAAGAAAAGTGCTACCTGAGAAGTTCAGAGTTAGCTTAATGGGCTACATACTCCTACCTCAATTCACATTTTACACTTTGATCATTCTACCCCACTTCTATAACTTCTGAAATAGAAATACCACAAAATATTTAAAAAATCCTTCAATATATTTTATTTGCATTGATTGCCATGATTAAAAAAAATAGAAAATAATAACAAGAGGAAACATCATCATGATCCTCATAATATTCTTATATATCTCTTTATTGGTAGGATCCCATCCTTCTCTCCCCTGGCTTGCAGTGGTCCACTCTGTTGTCGTCACTGAAGGGGTCATCGGCAGCTCTCACTTTACTCAGGCTTCACTCCAGTGCAGCGTATGCCCTGCAGACACAAATATTCATCAGAACCAAGTCAAACAGTGGCTCCTGCCCCAAGAGGATAAGAGATACATGACAAACTGCGCACTTCTAGATGGAATGCTCTATTGGCTCTTCAAAATAAGAGCACATATTTAAAAACAAGGAGGAAGGGTGGTGAAAATGTTAGAAGCATTCGATTGCAGGAAGCTGTTTTCCTCTGCTTTCAGTGTTTAGATAGGCACCGGGCCCTTTTGAAGTGCAGAGCAGCTTATTAGCTGACGACCAGTTACCTGGTACTTGACTTTCTTGCAGTGTTTCCTCAGAGAATCCACGTGCTTCATCACGTTGAAGACCCATGGTTCACCAGCAGGCACGCAGAGTTTAAAGTCACTCCTGGTCACCAAACTGCAAGGACACCAAATCATCCACATCAGGGTGAGAATGCGATAAAGAGTGTGTTTGTGTACCCATCCCATCTACTGATTAGATACATCATCCAAACTTACATGGTGGCAGCGAGAGTGCAGCCCTGTCCGCTGGCCTGTCGATGGTAGTTTGCCACAAGGCGTTGTGAAATTGTTTGGTTTTTGACCGACAAGCAGCAGTCCATGGGTACCTGAGCCAAAGTCACTGAAAGACAAAGAAGATCAGATCATATTTTTGTTAAATGATGCTTGGAGCATACAACACGTGTTCACAGTAAAGTGGAGACGTCTTGATTCTCGTGCCTGCAAGGACGTGTCAGTGTTTTATTCCAGTCTTAGCGGTACAAAACACTGACTACAGCTGTTCTTCCCTTCATAAAGAGGGAACTTATACATTTCCACGGCCTTCTTTAATGGCTACAGAGTGTTTCACGCCTTAAAGGTGTGATCACTGTCACAAGTCATAACTTGATTCACTTACTGGGGAACAGATTTTCTTTTCTTTTCATGCACAAGTTCTGTCATTTATGCAGTTATTGTGCCGTCCACCTCTTTGAATCTTGACTACATAAAAACTCTGCCAGTGTTATAAACAATAAAAAGTACAATATAACGACTGTGTCCCCAAGGTTTTCATGGATTGTGAGCTCAACTCCTGCAACTGTGATCCGCAGAGGGAAATTCTTGGAGGAAATCTCAGTGGCTCAGAGCCAATTGCTCGAGGTCCGCTTTCATTACTCAGTCCGCTCTGAGTGACAAGTTACCAAATTGCATCATCGGATTTTGTCACTTGACTGGGATTTTCACTGATTAACCATTAACTTTCACTGAGCAGTTGGAGCCGAGGTGAGGGAAATACCAGCAGCACGCCCTGCTTGAAGGTAACTCAGCTCTCCTTTGACATGCAGATACTGACTTCACTTAAGACCATTAATGTTATTTGTATAAATATTTACCTGATACAATATTCTATAGACTCTAATTTACCTATTTGCTTCATATCAAACCTTCTTTTTCTTGATTTTGTAAATCTACAAACATTGTGGCTACTTTTGCCAGGTACCTGTTGCATGTCTGTTTGTTTTAATACTCTTTAAGGGTTTGTCAAGGAGTATTTCTGCCTTTGCATAAGGAGGCTAATGACAGTGGGATGTCACATAGACTACTGATTATAAAGCTCTGTCAGACACAATTGTGATTTTAGACTTGAAGCTGCAACGTGCAAACTCGGACAGCTGAATTTTCAAGTGAAATGAAGTGAAAAGAAGAACCACATGTGTATTTAAGCCTCAAACATAGACCCATTGAAGAATTTCCTCTTTTTCCTGTTCCAATTGTAAACAACTACTCCTTTTGGATCTGTTCCGAGTGGATTTGCTAAGTGTTTACATCCTGTTATCTCTTTCGGCTTAAAAAGCCTGATTTGGCAATGACTCATTTCACAATATAAAAAGAATGACTTAGCAATAGAGTCTGATGATGAGATAGGAAGGATGTATGATATATATATTTTTTTCAAACTCACCAGTGCAGCAGCAGGTGATAAAAAGGATGCAGAAGAAGAGCTTGGCATCACCCCACGGAGCCATGTCTGATCGCTGAGCTGGCGAGGTTGTCTCTTTGTCTCTCTGGAAGCTTGATCAGCTGATGAAGAGGCTGCCCTTCTTTTCAGCACCTGCAGAGGCAAAGGAAGTGAGGTTACTATCTGTCTGGTCTGGTCCCTTAAATAGTAAACCACACTTACTTTCACTTTTAATCATCTGCCCCCCTCCTTGTCCTCACTCCAAGTCACTCCACCATTTTTTTGTTATGTCCCTCCCAATTGGAAAATCCCTTCTTCTTGTATTTCATTTATCAGCTCTCATTTCAGTTCCCATCACATCTTGGATGGTTTTTCTAAGGTAACAGGAACAGATTGTCACACTTTGACTCAGGCCACCTCCCGCTCACAGGAGCACTTCTCTAATCCTTGAACAAACACCAGCAGTTATAGTGATTTAACCCTCTAGAGAACCACTGATTAACATGTGCAGCTCAATACCCCTTTTAAAAGATGACATGACCATGACCTTGTTTTTATGTGTCCCACTTGGGCATTTGGGAATATTTTTGGCTTCTAAATCTCCAGAAAACCTGTGTCCTCTTTACACTGTGGAGGCATGTGTTCAGTGCTACATTTCATGTAGCCTTCTTCTTCTTTTTTTGTTTTTTAGATGTCATATGGAAAAGCTATCACAATCTTAAATATTCAACAGCTGAAACAACCAGAAAAAACTACAGTCAAAGTAATTCAGAATGACTCACACATATCAATAGATAAACATGCACATGTTCACGTGTTTTGCTGTATATGGAACTAAACTAAAACTGCGCTGTCAGTTCTCAGGAAAATGTGCGGTTCTCCTTTTGCTAGCTGCAAGAAACAATTGAACTCACTGTTTTGATTAGTAGGTATTACGTAAGCAAAATGGCTTGAAAAAGCACTTGAGGAACTGTTTTATTTCTCCCGTGGATTTGGGGAGAGTGAGGACTATCAAGAACTGCAATTTACATAGGAAAACTTAAATATGGTAGAAATTACACTTGTGCAGTACTAATTTGCAACAATAAATAGGTTCAAAGAGAAACATAAAACAAAACTGGCAAAAAGGGACTGCATATTGCTCACTTTAGGCCTCATTCCAGCTGCCAAGACAGTTACAGTAAAGCCACTCCAAAAAAAAAAAAAAAAACCTAGACTCAGCTAACAACCTAAACTACAGACCTGTATCTCTTCTTTCATTCCTCTCTAAAACCCTGGAACGCACGGTCTACAACAAATTGTCCTCCCATCTTTCACAAAACAACCTCCTTGACCCCAATTAGTCAGGCCTCAAGACTCTTCACTCCACTGGGACGGCCATCCTCACAGCCATATGGAATGGCTCCTTGTCCAAACCCTGCTTTCTGGAAACTGGTGTCCGTCAAGGCTCAGTACCAGGACCACTTCTGTTTTCATTATACACTAGATCACCAGGCTCTGCAATCACATCACATGGATTCTCTTACCACTGTTATGCAGACGACACCCAACTGTTCCTCTCTGTTCTCCCATCCTCCGACACCCACTTGCAACGTGCATCTTGAAATGTCTGGCAGACATCTCTGCTTGGACAACTGCGTATCACCTCAAGCTCAACCTTCATAAAACTGAACTTCTCTTCATCCTGGGGATAGACTGTCCTCACATGGACCTGTCAGCCACTGTCAAGAACGTCACAGTGTCGCCTTCCTCGAGTGCAATGAACCTCTAATCCACGTCGAACGGATTATCCTGCATCCCCAACATCCCCAGCCTCTGCGACTAAAACGTTGCCTCATTTTCATTCTACCCAAATTCTCCAATGTGACCCCCTCCTCCTTGACCTCCACTGGCTTCCTGTTGCAGCCCGCATCCGATTTAAGATGATGGTTCTGGTCTTCAAGGCTGTCAATGGAACTGCACCCGACCAATGTCAGGACAGCAGAATCCTTCGCCATCTTCCGCCAAAGACTCAAGACTCACTTGTTCAGACTTCACCTCAACCCCGCATAGCAAGACTCCCTCTCATCCCCCAAAAAAGAAAGAAACGTATATGCACTTTTATGATCTTACCCTTAGCACTTAATTCATAGCACATATGTACTTAAAGTATCCTTGATAAATAGCAGCTACTATGCTCAGATGAGGGCTTGAAAATTGTTTCCTTTTTCTCTTTCTTACTTAATCGACGGTATGCTGTGGTTTCTATCTTGTGACAAATGTACGTATTGTAAGTAGATTTGGTCAAAAGAGTCTGTTAAATGCCCTTACCGCTGTTGAAAGAGCGAGAAAGTGGGAGCGAGAAAGAGAGAGAGAGGGACAGAGAACGGAAAAGAGACTGCACAGGAAAAAAAGATGCCCTGATTGTGATTGTTCTCCTCATGTCTGTGACATTTGTGTGAAATGCTGGTATGATGTCGATATCACTGCCAAAAGGTTGCTTTCAGGTTGTCGTCTCTCTCTGGAAGCTGATCAGCTGATGAAGAGCTGGTACTTCCTCTCTGCACCTGCAGTGGCCAACGAAGTGAGATGAATGTCTTCTCCTCCTTCTTTTTTTTAAATGGCCCTACCAATTGGAAAAATCCCCTCTTCTTGTTTATCATTTATTAGCTTTCATTCCAGTTCCCGGCACTTCTCAGACAAGCATGGCTCTTGAAAGGTAACAGGAACTGTTTGTTACACTTTGAGTCAGGCCGCCTCCCAGTCACAGGACCACTCCTCTAATCCTTGTACAAACACCAGCAGTTTGTGATTTAACCTTCAGAGAACCACTGACTAACATGTGCACGTCATTATAGAAACATCATTAAGGCATAATGGATTCTTGCACTGTGCAACTCAGTTTTATACTTTGGATTGGATATAACTTTTTGTTGAGAACTGCTCAGCGCCGCTGTAGAAATAAGCAATACTCCACTCCAAATCTCTAGGTGAAACGCTGCTGCAGCCTTACTTGACGCGCGCGTGGGAGGGCGACTCACGCAGCTAGTGTTGCTGCTCCAACCTGTTTACATGGATGCCAAAATGAAAAGCAACACACAATGCCACACACACACATGCACACACACACACACACACGCACGTTGCTCATGCATTCAGTGTGTCCAGCCTGTAACAGTTCAAAGGTTTATTCGTTTCTCAATCTAATATGATACAATATGAGAGGACATATGATACCGTGCAATGTGAAACAATATGATATCAACAATATTATAGGATAATGATACGATACAATACGATTTGTTATGACAATATTGTTTGCTGGGATATAATACAATATGATACCACACAACTTTATTGGCAGTTGACATTGAAATTCATTGTAAATACTCAGATACACGTATGAGACTTTCATAGATGCATGTTACTTTTTTACCACATGGAAGTCAAGGGAAGGTCGTCATTTTCAACATTGTGACACCCGAAACTGGAGATGATGATTGTCACTTCCGTGATGTTCTAAAGATTAAAGATTTAGACGCTGCACCCTTGGCAGAGAACATGGCAGAAACCTGTTCATGGAAAGATTTTTTTTCATACTCGAGTTGACACACGATGAGATTGGACGTTATCACTGTAAATCTACACCCTCGAGGACTTTTTTTTTTTGTCAAGTTGTTTGACCTGAAAAAAGTCAGATCAAAACCCAGAGGGAGAACAAACACTTGCATTATTACACAATGTGTGTGTACTTCCTTTGTTTATTTATCTTAATGTGGAAGATGTGTGAAACTTTTCTGGAAAAACATTGTTTCCAGTGAAACTGATACAACCTCATTTGTCGATCAAGTTTCTCTTCCTCACTTATTGCATTGAGGAAGTTCACAGGGTGTTGTGGTCTCTCTGTGTTGACATAAAAGCGCCAATATTGAATTTTCTCTTGCTATCAGCTAAACCTATTGCATCACCAGCTGTACTATTAACTATTAGCTCAGTCACACCCTGTGAGAGCCAATAGAGCATTTGCAGAGAAAGTTTCATTTTCTTGTAAATCACTTGTTGGCTGTCTTCCCTGTCGCACTTACTGTCTTGGACTTCCCCTGCTTAAGCAATTACAGGAAAAAGAAAGAAGCTGATCGACCTGAATTATTGCCTTAGGAGGGAAAACCTGGCAAGAGGCCAAACAGCAGTCTGGACCCAAGAGTGTTATCCAGCCAAGTGTGTTAGGGGTGAGCATGTTATTGCATATCTGCATTCTGAATTGAAAGAGACAAGGTTTACCTTCCCTGAGATGCCTTTGAGAACTACAATAATGACTGTGCTGACATGGCAATTAGTGAAAAAAGTAAAAAGCAAAAATTACTTATTTAAGTTACGTTTGTACACATTCTGCAGACTTGGAACGACGTTATCATATTTGCCAGGTGACCAGAAACTGTAAATGAATGAGTCCAATATTCAACCTCTTTTTAGCTCTGTGTCTCTGTCTCCACCAACAATAAAAGATTGCTACATAACTATTTACATAATACAACAATAAACACCTCTGACTTTGCAGATTCTTGAAGTACATTCTGTGTTGAGCAGTAAAAGAACTGTAAAAGGTCAGCTGACCCGACTCGTATAAATGATGTGTGGTTCTGTGGCCCCACGTGCAGTGTGGGAAATTCCACAGGATGCTGTTGGATATTAGGAGCCTTGTTCTTTGGCCATAGGGACAGTGAACTCAGGGGCACTGTCTTGACATAAGGTCAAACGACACTGGAAGGGCTTCCTGTACTCAAGTGCTCTCACACAGCTTTCATTGAAGTGTATTCTCGTATCCTCATCACTCACAACACCCAACGCAGAATCACAATTTAACACCAAAGTTGGCTCCTGTTTAATGTCTTGTATCATGCATGTTTAAGGTATGATGATAAAGCAGATCAGATGCAAACAAATTCTAACCACCTAAAACAAGGCCCACCTAAAAAAATCTGTAGAACCTCCATATCCCTATGCATTAGCGCAACTGGGCCTTGCACAGTATTTCACTGCTCGCAGATCACCTGAGTTTCAGATACAGAGGTTCTACACTTGAGAAAATGTAGTGCCAAAAGAAAGGGCGGTCTGAAGGCGATGTAAAGCGGTGTGAATTTTCTTTATACAACGTACACTTGAACTGATATAGATTTTTTTAGGGTGGTTAAAATTCGCTTTGCATCTGGACTCCGTTCACTGCAGTACAAAGCTGAGCATCTGGGCTGGAGCGGCTCTCTGCTTCTCCAAACTGAGGCTGCGCTGATCGGCAATTACGGTGGGGAACAGATCGACTATAGGTATGTACTTTATATGACCCCACTTCAAAAAACCCGAACTATCCTTTTAATGTAAACTCAGGATCTCTTGAATCTGTAAATTTAAAAAACTTCCCCTAAAGCAACATTATATAGAAATTGTCAATTTGTGTGATTTGGCGGCCCCTGCGGTTTCTATGTGGTGCATCTCTGTCCTCAATACAAATCCCAGGTCTGTAACATTTGTATAGATGCTAACTGCAATCAAACTCATCGCATTGTAACAATGTTATGTGTTGAAAACTTGTATGTTGAAGTAAACATGTATGTAACGCTGTGATCCTCCCCTCTCACTGAAGTTACATAGTGCAGAAACAAGTGATAGAGACAAGCCCCGGTCACCCTTTTACAAGACACTGAACCATCAATGAACATGATTTTGCGACTGTTATTTTTGGGTGAAGAAGTTACATAATGTTGCTTTAAGTGACCAAAGTAGGCTAACAATTAAGCTTAAATCATGTTGGAAATGCTGTTAACAATTAAGGTGAGAGAAGAATGGCAAAAATAGCTTTTGCATTTGTTTGACCCTTTGCAAACACTTATTCCTTGCTGAATTTAACGAAATATGAAAAGTTAAAGGAGCTTTTAACGGAAGGAAATTAAAACAAATGTTGTCATTGTAAACTCAACTGACTTTGTCTGCATCCACACCCTGTTGTAATTCCTCCATGTGGTCTCCTCGTTTTCCTGGACTGCAAACAAGGGACCGAGTCTGCGACTCAAAGCAGACAACTGTTGCTGTGCTGGGCAATTCCCAAGTGGGAGAAGTATCACAAGGGATGAGGGAGCTCAGCACTCTGCTGCTTCAGAATACACCAGCAAGAAGAGTAAACATCTTTCACCATGTTGACATCAGGCAGGGAGGCAAACACAGAAACAGCGTAATTGTTTTGGAGCAGAAGTTTCCAAGAGAAAATGAGTCAATGAATCTTTTTATTAGTTTTGTTTGTAGTTAGCACCTACATTACATCTGACAAATTATTACAGACCTGGGATTTGTTTTTACAACAGTGGCGTTGGACTCAAATCACACAAAATGCCAATTTCTATATAATGTTGCTTTAAATGTGCTGGAAAATCAGCTAAAATTATTATTATTCATCAATTTTCATTTTATTTTTCCATTTCCACTGCACTTCAAGTATTCAAATTTGTATTGGCATTTCTTTACCTTAGTTTATAGCATTTTACTAACGTTCTTCCTGGAGCTTTATTTTATTATTGTGGTGCAGATTTGTTTTCATTGTGTTCCTCCTTTATAAACACTCTGTAACACTGTTTTTAAAAGGGGGGTTTCCAATAAAGATGTATTAATTATTAACAGTCAATCACTAACTACACGTGTATAGATTATGATAATTCACACATATTGATGCCATGTCCTTATTTCAGGATCATGTTACCATTCGCTAAAATAAAAACAGTTAAAACAAGATTCATGTGTGTTTTATCTTTTCATAGATGTTAGAGAAACCTGTGCACAGGATGCAGTCATGTGGTGTGTTTCAGTTTAAATGAAAGCCAGCGACTCAAAGTTAGAAAATGATATCAAACTTTATTTTTAGAGTAACTATGAACAGCAGTTTTGACACACACAAATCATCTCAACACTTTGTACAACAGTTGACCCAAACAGGATTGGAATTTCAGAACATCGTGATACTTGTCAAACATCATTTATCTTACAACAGACTGAAACAAACACATATGGCAGCATAACTTCCAGGATTTACACTTTAGGCAAGATAAGGCAAATATTGTTTCTCACAAACAGGGATCATCAATAGAAAAGGGGAAATGGAAAAAGAGAAAAGCAAGTTTGTCACCCCAAATGAGGAGAAACGTATACAGATCTGTACATTTTCTGATTCACTGGCATGCATACAACATATCATCATAGATAAGACAAAGAGATGATTCCTCAGTGATCCTCTCAAACTGTTCGACATCTACAGTACAACATCTGAGAGTCTGAGCAGAAACTGAAGTGAAGCTGGCTCCTGTCCTCAGCTCTCAGTCTAGAGTCGGCCTTTCTTGATCGTCAGCCATCCTTTCAAAGAGTCCACTTCTCTTTAGACCTGCAGAAAGGAAGTGATGAGCCAGTGCACTGTTGAAGCATTTAAAGTAAAACGCTTAGACTGAAAATGGTGAAATCCAAGATTTGTTTTTATATTTTACCTGATTTATTTCTTTGCCTGCTGTCTTGCCTCCAGAGCCTCAATGTGACCTCTCACCCATTGCAGTTTGCTGTGGTGGGAGAAGCACAGTGTCCTTCCAGTCTTTGTAATGAACCTGAAAAAGCACATCAGAGACAGAGAAGTGAGACTAGGTTGCAGACTGCCAAAAAAAGCTTCACAACAAAAAACTATTCACGTCCATCCACTTCAGTCTACCTTACTGTATTGCAAATTGAGATTTAGCAAAAAAGAAAATAAACCAGTGACTATAACCGTTCAGCAAAGGATTTGAAGAAGGAAATGTATTTTGCTTGAATAATTTTTACTTACACAGTAGCACTTTTGTCACAGCCTTGCCCAGCTTCCTGGATGACATAGCCATTAATGCGACTGAGAGGCAAAAACTTGTCAGATGTCTTCAGACAGCAGTCCACCGCAATCTGACCTGCAGGAAGATGGAGACACAAATTAATCAGAAAATGTAGAATGGTTAATGGAAAATGTCACCGGCACCTTGGATCTTCACTCAAAGCACTCTGAAATATGAGCCTGCTTTACTGTAGTCTGTGTCTTACCTGACGCTAACCCAACACAGATGACACCCAGCAAGAGCAGAGCTGCAACTCGAGAGGCCATGTCTCCTTTTTTCTTTCGTGGCTGTGAGCTCAGGTTGGCTGCTTCAGTGAGTCTCTTCAGGAGAGTGAAGGTGTTGCTGTGAGAAGGCGAGCAGCAGGTGTACTTATACCTGCAAAAGAGAAAACGAAAGTTTGCGCTTGTGCTCAATGACTGGAAATCAGGGAAAGTTGGCACTGGTCTCACACGTGCCCGTACTTCACCCCTGCTCTCTCTTTGGTTGCTTGCCAAAATCCTCCTGTGTGTCTTTTCAGATGATTCCCTGAGGCAGGTCTTTATCCGAGCATCCGTCTTTTGTGATCAAAAAGCCTTGCGTGCCTCACGCAATCCATGCATCTTAATGATGTAGTCCATTCATGGGCACAAGCACAAAATGAACAAACAAAACAAGTTTTGCAAGGATTCTGTTTCTTTCAAAAATAAATCTGATCAGTCAAAATAACTGTGCCAGTTCGATTAATACAGTGCTCTGCAAACACTGCATAATTCCCCGCTTGAGAAAAATAAAAAGTAAAGTACATTGATTGATTCTTGTATGCTGCACAATGTGCTCTCATAAGCATAATGCATAGCCTTATTAACCATCTACATACAGTATTGTAAAAAAAAAAAAAATTCTTGTGAAAGGGTGTCAAGAGTTACATTTAAAGTTGAAGCACTGAAAGGGGAATTTCGGTATTTCTAAACCTAGGCCCCATATTACACATACATGTTTTAGTTTTTCAATGATTCATACTTATCAAAAGTTTTGGAATCAGTCCAGCAGATTAAATCAGCTAGCAGTGGCACGACATGGCTGCAGTGGCTGCTGTTTTATCCTTTGGGGCGACCATGACCGTCGAAGTTACGTCCACCAAAAGTGCTTGTTCTCGCTACAGACGGGCTGAGGTCGATATTCTAATGTTGTCACCGACAACATTGCGGAAATGTTTCCCAGACAGAGAGTCCTTTTCGCTAAATAATCAGATCCAGATGAATCAGATGAAGTCTCAGTTCGAGGAAAAGTCTTGCAAATAAACCACACAAGATGTGAGCTGCTGTAGGAGGACGAGGAGGGTAAGGTGAGTCAGATCTGGGCAGAGGAGCTCGGAGTTTGCCTACAAAAACTGCCAGCAAGATTTATTAGTTATGGCTGACTATTATCTAACTTTGACTATCTAGACGAGCCAACAACTGGAACAGCTCACCTCACTAGACTAGAGATGAGAATGAAACTTGAATGAAACTCTCTGTAAATGAACTCTGTTGACGGTGTGCTGCCTTGGCCAGGTCTCCCCTCGAAAAGGAGATTTTGAAAACGAGGTTAAATAAAACGTAAAACAAACTGTGTTACTTGTAACCAAATAGATCTTATTATTTTATAAAAAGCTCCATCTCTGAAGGAATTATTTCGGCATTGTTGTCAGACCCTTAACCTCAGACTGTCAGTGTAAGAGCTGAAAGTAGTTGAACTGTCACTCGCAGGTTTCAAAAGGTGCTTCTGTGACGTGGCAGCTGCATCATACGTACCAATATATCAATCTAAGACACGTTAAAGGCCTACTATAGTTTGAGGTTTTAGGACTTTCTTAAGACTGTCCTACTGTATAAATTAATCTAAAGAGAGGTATAAATCAGATTTTCCATGGAAGGAGAGGGAGGGCTGTTCTTACTGTAGTTATGTAAACCTTGGCTAAATCTTTATCTGTCTTGTATTTCAGTTGTAATGCCCATTTCATAAACTGATGACAGCTGGGTTTGGGGATTTCACTTGGAATGCATGCGGGAAGCACAAGTCGGTGTGAACGCCGCCTGTGGGAAGGTTCGTGCATGTGTGTGCATGCATCCTAGTATTCGATTACAATCTGTGAGTGTGGGAATTATTGAGCAACAGAAGACAAACTTTTCCCGCCAGAAGCAGTGTATTTGCCAAGAGTGATGCAACCACTGAGGGTGTAAGGGGCCGTGAGGGTAAAACTTATGGTACATGAAGTATTATCACCTAATATGGTTTGATTTCCCATCAGCCTGACAGTTACGGTCTGTCTCAGTTGTCTCCAGAGACAATGTGCAGTGCATCAATCTGTGTGTTCAAGTGACTATTACACCTATTTTAATAATAGCAATGCATTGAATGACTATGTGTAATAAAGACAAGAAAGCACAAATTTTAAAATCTGCAAAAATGCGCCACACGATGTAGCAATAAAATGCAGGACTGCTCCTCACCGCTTGACAGTCCTATTCCATCTAGCCTGTTATTTTTTTTATAATTCTTTTTTTTAGCTTGTTCTGGATTATTTTAAGAAAGAAATCATATTTAAGTTATTTTCTGTCATTTGTTTTCTATAATATGCTGTAACAGCCCCTCTTGACCTTTAGCCAAGTCGAATGCACACTGGACATACACAGGAAACACATCCTACTCAAGGATGTTACATTAGCTCTGTTCATTCCTACACTATGGAAGTTTTTCAGTGGTGCACAAAGCCAAAAAGCACAACTTCACAGCTATAAAATGACCCAGATGATTTCATTGCATGAATTATGATCATTTCGCAGGGGTTGGCTCAAAACAAATGATCCACCGTATCACAGCTGCTTCTTTCACAATGCGAACTAACTAATAGGATCAAGTCTTTTCACTCTCATGTTTGTCAGATGAATATGATAAAGCTATTGCTTGCAAGCAAGTTAGTTTTGCACAAGAACTTGAAGACAGGTCACAGAAACAGCTGGCCTCTAAAAGTCACGCTATACCTCTTAATCCGTACAGTGCCGTATCAAAGTATTGTGATTTTACAGGGGGTTGTGTGCAGGACTGTTTCTCAAAACGGTGCGATAACTTCCAGACAAACAGCTGAAAGAGAATGAATAAGCTTGTTGCCCTAATTTAAAACTATTCCTTTGAGAAACATGAGACACGTATTTCTTTTGACCGCAAACAATGCTACGCAAGCTAAGAAAATACAATTTAACTTCCTGAAATTACTGCTGACAGTCGATAGTTCACTTTCACATGCGTCATAATTAGTCGTCATCAACTCTTACATACCATAACGATCAATGCATTCATTCTGTTTGGGGGGAAGCTGCATTTAAAGAGAAGGGGAAATGGCACAACAGAAAAATGACTCACAAGTCAGTGTCAAGGCTTCTTATACTCTCGACTCAAACAACAATAGTTTTTTTTTGTCACAGTTAAGCAGCATATTGCAATAATTCATCTGGGAGAATTCTGAGTAACTAGGAAGTGAACAAAGAAAATTTCCCCCTTAACCACTGAGGGGTTTCTGTTGTAAATTCTGCTGAAATATTTTCTTGCACAACTTTAAAAAAAAAAAATCAAGACTTGAACATTTAGAGGTAAAAAGAGTTTGTTGAAATGACAAAAAGCTGAATCTCTGCCAAATATGCAGATCTTTAAATCATTACTCTTAAAATTGGATTGAATTGCATGTGGATACTCGATGCCACAGGGCTTGAGGCCAGTCAGGTGCTACCTGAGCAGTCAGTTCTATCAACATACCACATGAGGTTGCATAATTGTGGATTTATTGTTGACGGTGGGTAGCCATGTGAAACTGGATTTTTCAGAGAAAAAAATTGAGCGGATGTCTGGAGCAAAGCATGTCTGTTAAATGAAAGTGGACGTGCCAAAATTTCTCATTTTTACTCACCTGTATTGTTCTTTGGTCTGATCTGTTTGTAAGAATCATATTCTGGGAGAATTTCAAAATGATTTTTTTTTACTTTGCAGAATTGAAGGACAGACAAAATGATCAATTATACTCATTCCATCATAAGCGTGCACCTCTTGTAGATTTGCTGTATTTTCACTGACATCTGAACTTTTAAATACCAATACTATTCATCAACTAGTCCAGTGGTGGTCAAATGCTTTGACAGTATTCACAGTGCGCACCAAAGCATTTCTCTCAAGAAAGACCATCAAATGTATGTTGATTATCCTTTTACTTCTCTTAACCTCAAAGTCAATTTTATACTTGATTTATGGCAAAATACTTGCAAAACACTCTGTTTCCACTTTACTTCTTGTTTAGTAAAAGTAGCAACTGTTTGCATGTGACCACATTAAACTAAAACTGCGAACATGGTAAGCAATACACCAGCTTGACATTAGCACGTTAGCATTTTGATTTTGTCTGACATTAGCATTTAGCTTAAAAAAAAACAACAACAATGAGTCCACAGAACCGCTTGCATGGCCGCTCGCAAATTCATAATCAAAACAATAGGGGGCAGCATATCACCAGACTAACTGCTAACTGATGTTAGCTGTAAGTGCTTTAGCTAGTTAGCTCAGTTAGCCATGCAGCTAGTTAAGTGTTTTCACTGCTAGCCCAGGATTTCGATTGGAACAGCCAGGGCTGGTTGAACCATGTTCAGTAACATGCTAACCATGCAACACAATACATCACAATACCAAAACTGCCATCTGTTTATCATTTTATAGTTTTCCATTGAAATTCTTTGACTTTGACAGCAACAGATGAAGCTGTTACTGCAAATATTTAACTGATCACAACGCTACTGTGGATATTCGTCAGCTTTCATTTGGGGTTGTGTCTGTTTTCACCTGAAAGTGAACTGTAAGTTCAATAATCAATTCATTCTTGTTTAGTCGCCCCTCAACTCCTCCTCTTTAGCTGCCAGGTGCTCAACCGCAAACTATCCACTAACTTTGTTGTTTGTGGCGGTGCAGTTAGCATGCAGTGGGATTATCTGGGCAAAACAGGTGTCTGCTGCAGCTGGAAACAGTGTTGATACGTGAATGGAAAAATGCTGCACTCAACAATCAAGGTGCAATAAAATCAAAACACTGGATAGAGGATGAACAGCTGCATAGAGTTGCAGTGATGGGTGATACTCCTGTGGGAATTCACCCTTTGCACAGTAGTCATTTGTTTAGTTGTGGACACTTCATAAAAAGTGAAACCTACAAATGCAAAAATGTATTCAGACTGAAATGTCTGTATTGTGGTCTGATTCCATGGGTCCATTCACTGCCCACAACCACACCCACTGCTGGCACAATAGACCCTCCATGAATACATTTCTCACACTGGAGAACATGAAGGAATGGGAGTGTAAACAAGTCCGGGGAACCATGCGATTTTCGGGAAAGCAGGGACAGACTTCAAATCGAGGTCAAGATTTAGTACTTGACTGGAAGCGCCCATAAAGTAGTTCTGAATGAAAGGAGCAAAGCAGGCAAGAACTGATTCATTCTGTGTAGGTGGTAGAACAAGCCCTGAGGTCATTAGAAATACCAGCCAGAACATTTACAAGGAATCAAAACTCAAGAGGATTTAACGCAGTCCTGATGCAGGGCTGAGAGCATGGTAGAGTGGAAGTGTAATGGAGCAATGCTGGTGTTTGTACGTGCTGATGATTGATTTATGCGTTTTAGTGTAGTCAGCTGCAACTGACTGATGGATCAAAAGAGATAGATCCAGACCTTAATACACAGAAAAACTGCAATCCTGGCTCCAGCTTCAGATTCAACAGACACACGAGAGTGGTATCAATCTTCTCATCTAACTCATGGCAAGAAATGCAAGCATCCTTCCCTGAATTTTGAACTGTTCCTTTAGTATCAGTGAGCGGCTCATGCAGTGTATTTAGCTGGACAATCAGTTCAAATGGAAATCAAAATGCTGTATTGGAACGTTGCTATCAGACTGCTGGAATGTAGCCTTCAACAATTTTTTTCACAGACCGCTGAAGACAAAACAAGAAGTTCTGTTTACTTGAAAAGCAAACACCACACATGCACACTTCTGGGATGGAGCACGCCTGCCAGACACACTCAGAGTGAAAGTAGATACAATCTAGTTATGTTATGCACTGGTGAAGCTCTCACACAGTTTTGACATTCAATAAGAGGACATCCAAGAATTTGATGGGTTATCTTTCAACACCAAGAATGCAACAATACAAGTCTCTGACAACAAATACGTTTTGGTCAAAAATGTTAATTTTACATTTTAAATAAAGACATTATTAGGGCCCTAGCAGGTCTCGACCTGCGAGGTCCCTATTGTTTTTGTACCGACGACTTTTTCGTCCCAAATGAACGCATTTTTCACTGCCTGAACATACCCCAAAACTCACCAAACTTGGAATATAGGTCACACCTGCCGAAAAACATTATAATCTATTGTCGTTGTGACCTTCCACCACTAGGTCCCACTATAAACAAGGAAAGTGCATTTTGCCTTATAACTCCCATATACTTTATCGCAAACCTTATATCTACGCGTTCAATGAATTGTGCTGAATCTTGTGATGTAGGCCACGCCCATTTCCGCCTACCGTTTTGTGAAATGTCACAAACCTAATTTTTCTAATTCCTCCCAGGTGTTTTCACCAATTTGCACGAAACTTTGCACACAGCATCTGTGGATCCTCCTGACAAAAAGTTAGTGAGATTTCAAAGAATACTCAAGTTATTAAATAACAACTTCCTGCAGATTTCGTTCAAAACAGGCACTGTTGCATATCTCCACATTGGTGAGTCCCAATGGCATCAAATTCAGGTTACTACTTCCCCATGAGCCCCTGAGGCTCTGTGCAAAATTTAGGCCGATTACCACTAAGTGGCGCTCTTTAAATTGAAGTATTCTATATCTCCACATCGGTTGGGCCGAATTAACACGGAACTTGGCTATTGCCAATTGCTGACGAAAGGTGTTATTAGGGGACTCTATAGCGCCCCCTGGAATATTGAAAATCCAAGCCCCGCCTCCTACATGCACATACATGAATGACATTCGGTATGCATATGTATCATGACCAGACGCACAAAAAACATCTGGGGTACCAAACTGTCACTCCAACAGGAAGTCGGCCATTTTGATTCAAATTTCCCATTTCACCCCCATTTTGATCCATTTCCATGCCTCGTACTTTAACAAACTCCTCCTACAGATTGAACACAACAGACTTCCAATTCACTCAGTATCATACTCACACCTTGAACATGAAAACTTATCAAAAGCTGCGTCATATCCATAACACCACCGACTGGACACAGTTATTCAGACAAACATCCTATTTACATAATATTTATAGGTTTTTTCTCCATATCATACAGTACAATATCACATGCAACTAAAAGATGAGCCACCCTCCTAAAACGCCGCTGCCTGACGCATGTGGACTATGAATCAATAATCAAAACATAACTGACCACAAATTACCTTGAGTGATTTTTCACCTGTAGTCCATTTTGTATTTATGTAGATTGCAGGGAGTTCTTTTGACTTCAGCGTACATTATTTAATACCGCCAGGAGCAGGCCACCAAATTATAAACAAACAACTTCCACATTCCTATCTGGACCAAACTTCACATGTTTCATAACAGTTCAGCCCTGAACACATAGGCCAATATTCATGTCATCACAGTGCCACAAGAAATTACATTACCTTCCTGCACCGTCCGAAACATGGACAGTTAAGAGATGCACACCAGTAATTTGGCAATGGGGCCGGGTATGTGGCACGCCCCGACAGCAGCATGCCCCGACGCACATGGACTGCGAGGGCCCGTTCATGCTGCTTGCAGCTTTAATTATTATTATTATTATTATTATTATTATTATGTATATCAGCCCTCAGATGACCTTAAGTTTGTCACAGTAGGTCAACTTCTCCTCTGCTGAATGCTGAAATGAAACTCCTCCTGTCTCACTCTGTTTTTCATTAGAAAGGGGATCAACTTTCTCTGATGTGTTTCCAAATGTCATCACACTCCGTGAGTCAGTAGAGGAAGCTCCTCACAGCATTTAACCTACACTATTGTCTCCTGCTGAGAAATTCAACTGATCGAAGGCACTCTGCAATTAAGCACGTGCACCTGATAATTTTGGTATAATAGGTGTTATAAAAGTTTCGTTCTCTGTCATTGTTTACTCATGTTGCACACTGACAGTAAGCTTCATGTTCAGGCTTGTTTTAGTGATTTGAAGTGTGTCTGTTGTAGATTACGGTAGCTTTATTGTTTTCTTTTTTGTTTTGTTTTTTTTATTTACTTGAGTATTTTCTCAACCCCAACTCTTGTGTGGGAATTTCCAGCAGCCAGCAGCTAAATCAGGTCAGCTGTATCTGTAACTGCAGCGCTGCAGCACATTCAGACCTGCCTTGGTTTTGTGCCTGGTCATGAGAATGTGTTTCTGCATGGTAATTTGGACTTGTTGTCACATAAACTTGCCTAGGTCTTGGTCATGACTACATTTTCAAAACCACTAAGAGGATGTACTGGGACAAAACTGAACATAATATTAAGAATTCTGTTTTGATACAATCACCTGAAAGTAAGAATTGTTGTGTTTTTATTTGCTTAGAATTCATATCTTCATATCTACAGAGAAAGTGAGTCCTCTCCCCCCGGATGTCCACCATCTTTCTACAGTTGCCCAGGATGGACAAACCACCCCCTGGCTCTAGAGAGGGCCTGTTACGTTTTTAACTTCAAAGCAAAGGCTACAGTAGAAGCTCCAGCACACTTTAGATAGATAGATAGATAGATAGATAGATAGATAGATAGATAGATAGATAGATAGATAGATAGATAGATAGATAGATAGATAGATAGATAGATAGATAGATAGATAGATAGATAGATAGATAGACTTTATTTATCCCAAGCTGGGAAATTACAGTGTAGCAGCAGCATTACACACAAAGACGATAATAACACAATGAAATAAAATAAAGGGAAGGATGAGGGGTAATCAGTTGGTTGCAATCTGTAACCTCACTGCTAGGTGATGCTTAATTCTACAGACCGGTCCTTTAAACCTGTGTTTAGCCCTGGTGTCCCCATGTCAAACAAAAAAAACATGCCCTCTTTGATGCCACCATGGTAGATAAAACTTGATATACTCTCTGCGTGCTGGTTCCCCACCAGACGCAGTTGGTCCCCTTTATATTTTCATTGGTTGAGTTCGCCTCTGTGTCTGCACATTGTTTAGTTTTTAGGTTTGAAGGGATCAGCACAGTTTATCTTTCTTAACCCTCAGACACTGTTATTACTCAAGTTTGGTTTTTAGGCTTACCTCAACCTCGAACACTTTGGACGTGGACTAGACCTGGTCTTGGACTTCAACAAGACAAAGGGGAATCGGTCTAGACTACAGAACCTACAGATGCATCTACTATCAAACTATCTAATTACTACCAGCGATGTCATTTTCTTTTTTATATGAACACTCAATGGCTTTAAATTAACTTACAATTCAATCTGTTTCAATGTGCAGGCCAAAAGTACACAACGGAATACAGGCTCTGCCGCGAAAACACGTTTTTTTGCAAATCTTTAAAACTGACGAAATGAACTGTTGAACTTCTGAAAGTGGTGAGGGAACTCTCGTAACAACAAAGGATGTGGTCTCTTGTTTTCCGCTATATTGAGTTGAGTCCATCTGTTGCCATGAATATGCCCCCACCCTCACCCCATTTTGATATTTTATTCTTCATGCATGGGAGAAATCAAAACTTAAGGCAGACTACACTTCTTTGTCTCTGACAGCAGCAGTGAGCGTTTCATCCCCAGAGGAGCAACAATGGATGAACTCTATCCCCAACTGCCAATAAAAGGTAGACTTTCAGGTCAGACAGGCCACCTACATCTTTGACTATTGTGCAATAATAATATCGCCCACTTGGGAAACTTTCCATCTGTAAAAACACGAAGCAACAAAAGAGATCCGGCTTTTCATTATAGGCGTCGGTGCACAGAAGATGACACCAGTCCAACTGACAAGAGTCACTGTTTCCACTGGGATGGGTGGAAAACTTAAGGAAGGTTGTGTCACTTTGTAAATATGTTTTTAATATCCAGAGCTTGTTCTATTTATACCATAAAAACTACTCTGGTACAATATCAAAGTATCACTATTACTAGCTGAGGTTGCTGTGGTCTGTGGTTTATGTCACTTCGAGCAGAACAAAACCAAACCACCCACACAGCGGTGCTGAATGCATGTGTTTTCATACCTCAACTGAGATCTGCTGTCACCTAGTGCCTCACACGGGATATTACAATGTGACTGAGTTCATTTATTCAGATTTCTCCTGAGGGTGAACCCAACTGCCACCTTGTTTTAGATTATAGAGTTGGTCCAGAAGCGGACGATCTGATTCTGCACTTCCAAAAAATAAATAAATAAATGACTGTGACACACTAAGTAATTGTGTCAAAAAACTCCTCAATCTAAAATGTGGCTCAACTGTTTTGGGCAACTTTGGGCCCTCATTGCAGTGCAGATATTTATGGATGATTTTGTAACCATGCCGTCCGTCTGCGTGAGTTTGGGCCACAGGCAAGTTGTTGTTCATTCAGTCGTTGTAAATATGCTCCAACTGCACCAACAACCGTTAAGAAGAGGCAGTGATTTTAACTGAATTTGTCCACTAAGTGATTAAAAGTAATGTTTTGGAATTCAAAGCTGAGCAAACCAATAATAGTTCACTGGCATCCACCTTTTTACAAAAATCATACAATTACTGATATCAACTGTCACCTCTTAAGTACACACATTAACACAATTTTTGACTGAAAAATGTGCCTAAAATATAAATGTATATTTCCTAAATTGAATGAAGGAACCACTCAAGCAGGAATCAAACTTTTCCATTGCCAAGGAAAGTTTTTTTTTCCTTATGCTTCTTTTAAGCTATTGTCCATGTATTTTCTATTAAAAGCAATTTAGTGAATTTGCGTTATAAAAGAGAACAATTCATGCAAAGAAAGACAATTAATACATGAGAGAGAGAAATAATGATTTCCCTTTTTTATGGTCTGTGCAGACATTAGGGAATAGATTATTTACTGTCCATGTTAGGCTGTAACTTCATTTGTCATTTTTTCCACTAAAACTCTCCATCAAAATAAATAAAAATGACTCCCAAATGAAACACAACAATCGCATTTAGAAAATACCCCAGAAAGGTGAGGCAGAAAAAGAAAACATGCCTCTGTCTTTTACATCAAATCCATTGTCTTCACTGTTAACTCAATCACAGAGAAATACAGATAGTACGTCATAAAGTGAGCACAAACTAGATTTAATTGAGAATACAACAAACATAACTTGTTTCAGGGCTTTTGACGGTACTGCACAGTCTCCATCAGCAGATATAAAGCCAAGAATCAGTGGAAATGTGTACATCTATACTTTTGAGACCGCTGAAGGAACTTTATCTGCCAATGACTAACATGTTTATCATTTGTTTGCGTTCCCTGGAAACTTGTTTAGAAGCACTGCTGTGCTTTCTTGTGTTTTCTGTGGTTTGTGCATATCTTCATGCCATGTATACATTGTTCAGTTACTTGCTTGGCTTGGCTACCAGGTGATGAGTAGCATCCATTCGGATTTATATAGGTGGTGCAGAGTTCAACCTTTATCATATGATATTTTTCACTATTACTTTTGCTAAGTTCTAGGTTGGCTGTACAAGATTTGAGGGGGCTCTGTGTAGTTTTGGAGAAGAAAACGTTAACTCAGAATTTGAATATCTACATTATTACTGAGGTAATAACACAAACTCAGAAATATATATATATCTTTTCCATAAGTGAATAAACAAGCTGTTCTCAGAGGAAAATTAAGGTCCCAGAACACTGTTGGAAGCTAGAAAGGTGGCAGGGTTCGCCACATATAAACAAATTAAAACAGTATGAAATTGTCTCGTCCTTTGAGGTCAGTTTGCTTACTCTGAATATATTTCTCTTCTGTTTTTTTATGCATTAAAAAACAGACATTTTTCCCCAAAACGCTTTTGCGGAACATCACATTTTATGAGGTTAAACACTGATCTCAAAAACAAAAAAAAGCTGACTCAACAAAGCATTTATGGTCAATCTTGTTAGCTTTACTGTAACAGAGAAGATTAATTCAATTAAATGGTCCCTTTAATCCACTGCATGAAGTGTCTTCTTCCATTTATCCAACAGATGTCAGGTTTGTCTTTCGGATGTGGTCTCCGTCGGGGCTGCTGAGGGAGAGAGAGAGAGCGAAAGAGAGAGAGGAGGAGGAAAATCACTCTGAGGAAAATCAGCGCTGCCTGGGACGCTTGTTGTATTTGGGGGATGAGGAAAAATGGCTACCAGAAGGAAGCAGTGACTTTTGGAGTAAAGCATGATTTGTGACATATGGATACACTCGGGGTGCCCCACGTAACTGACACATTGGGGGTTATCAGTGTTAAAGCCGAAGGATTTTACTGCTCACTGGTAAGTGGATGGCTCACACACGACAGACACAGTGGTCCCAAGAGTGGCTAGCTAGCACTGCGCTGCTAGCTGCCTAGCATTCGAGTTAGCTAGCCTAGACAGGAATGTGCATCTCGGCTCGCGTCAGTGTTATTTATTATTATTTTTTTAACTACAGCAACATTTAAGTCAGTGTCAGCGTACCAGCAGCATCGCCAAGAAAGACATTGTATACCCAGTGTTATTACTGAAACACAATGCAGCCTCTTTATTTTGCAGTGTAGTCATTGAAGGCCAACGTCACCGTTTAGCTTGACAGTTGTCGTTCAGATGCTGCGATGCTAGTGCTGGTCAGCTGGTCGTTAGCTGATATGAGCTAATGTAGCCGCTGGAAGCGTTTCGGTAATACAGTACAGGTTCGCTGCTGCGCTGTGTTTTTCGTTTCGTGTTTGGTTGCTTGAAGGAGTTTTGACTGGTTTGCATTCATTGGGGAAAACACATGAGGACACAGACCGGTGTAAAATTAAGCTAACCGCAAGAGGCACAGCTACAGTGACGCTATGTGGCGTTGGCTGGATTTCTCACTCCACATAATATTATGGGTGGCTAAGCAGGTTTGCTGTAACATTACGACTGGCCAGCAATAGCCAAGGTTGCTGCTACTAAAGTCGCAGTGACTGGCATATTTACTGCGCTCACATCGGCCTCCTTTGGTGCTGAAAGTCTCTGCTGTGCGCCTGATGTGCACCTTAAAGTCACCTGTGTGTGGCCACTGGCCAGTGCATTGTTCTTGATTACATGGCTGACTGGCTGGCTGCCTGTACAATCACCCAGCTACCTGACAGCGGCTCCATCTGGCTTGCAGACTGGAGCTGTGTGTACAGTGGTGCAGCTGACAGTATTAGAAACTACTGTCGTGCTCTTGCAGTGTTTACTGTGCCTTTTGACAGAGTGTGTTGTGAGATGGTAGACAGACAGATCACATGTTAGGAATGGTTTTACTTCTGCAGGCTGTAGATTCTAGAGAAAGGTGCTGGTTCTGTGAAGAAGTCCTCACTGGGGATGTTTTAGAGATGTGGTGTGTTTCCAAGCAAATGTTTCTTAGGTATTTATGTAGTAATGGGGAAGAAATTTTAACTAGAAGAGAAAGACCTTATGTGACTGATGAAAAAGGAACATTTTAATGCCTAAACAAACAAACTGACCTTAAAGGACAACACAATTTCATTCTGTTTTACTTTGTTTATATGTGATGGACCCTCCCACCTTTCTAGCTTCAAACTGTGTTCTGGGGACTTTACTTTCCTTGTTTTTTCAGTTATACAGGAAATAGGCTAAATATATCTGAGATTGTAATGGTAAATTTCTTCTCCAAAATCACATAGTGCCCCTTTTTAAAGAGCATCGGAATAGTGATTGGGCAAATAAGAACTTCCTTGTGTAAGGACAAAATAACTTTTGGTGAAATATGGTAAAAAAAAGGTTTTCATGCTGTCATTTGTGCAGTCCAGGCATTGCTCTTGCCTTCCCCAGGGTGTAACAACTGCTATGAACCCAGTGCCTGAGGGCTGTAGCTGTAAACATGTTGCAAACAGGACTGAAAATCACATCCAAAGCCAACATGGTCTATCTGAAAATTTTATTAATTTTCAGATATTCAAAGAAAGATTGATCAGAAATCATTTGCTAGTTGGACGGATGAAAAACCAAGTCAGCAACAGCCAACATTTACCTGATTCTCCCCACCTAGGTAAACATTACAATGAGCGAGATGTTAACTCTATGTTCAGAAAAGGCTTGTTAATGTTGCCTGATATGCTCTACTGCTACAGTGGCTGTTGGTAACATCTTAATCTTTTCCAATTACATTCCTGTTTCCTTTAATAATTCACACTGGCATGTTTAATTTACATCCTATTCGGTCACACTTGATAGCAGTGTAATAGATGTAAGGTGCAGCTTAATTGTTAATCCTGATTGTCTCATCCTTTTTATAAAACAAAATCATGCCAACTCATGACTCTTTGTTACAGGTGTAGAGACCTGGTTTGATGAACATTTGACCCGCGCATAGACACAATAAGGATAATAACTTGTCTAGTAATTTTACTTCCAAACAGGGCCTTGGAAACCACTTTCACAGCAGAAACCGAGTATTATGAGCTTTATGAGCTTGACCTAATTGGTACGGTTTTTGGAGGCCATTGCATTTTTAAGAATCTTGTGCTATTTTGTCCACCTGAAAGAATACAATTCAAAGGGTTCTAGTCAACAAATGCAGGTTATTAAAACAGCGTTATGACCACTAACAAACAAAACGTTAAGTTTCATACAATTTGCAATTTAAAAAAAAAAATGAAAAAATGACATTTTTAAATCATAAATGTATTATCTATGATTATTAGAAGCAGCATACAGTAGTTATTGGTTGCTTACCCTCTGTCTATCCACACTCCTGATTTAAAAACAGGTTTGTCCAACCTGATGGTATCTGTACGTATTTAAGCAGTTGCACTGGATGGGTGAAACACCCAGGCCATTTAACAGTTTAAACCGTCAGGCATCGTGAAGTTGTTGGAAGTCATCCAAAGTCAGTATATTGGACCGTATTAACTAATGATAAGGCATGCGTCGCCAATGCCATTGCTTCAAAGAAAATTAGGGCCTAAGCAGACTCATGACTGACTGGCAGCCATCACCATAATGCTATAAAAGCATTGAATTAAGCTGCAGTCATTCTGTTTCTACTGTTTACACCTTTGAATGTGGCTGATTATCATTTGAATGTACTGATCTAATATAATTAGACCAGTAGTAATATGATTAGTTAAAGTAGCTGTTGACATGTGGACATTACTGTCTTCTGGAGCATTTAGACAGAAATTGAGTTTCTTTTTGTGTAGAGCGAACTGAATGTTTGTTTTATGAGCAGAAAGCTCAAATTTGATCCATTTTCATGTTTTTCAAGTTGAATTTTATAACACAAAAAGCTAAGCTAGCAAGTAAGCCAGTTAGGTGGCATACATCCAGATATACAGCTCAAATGATGAGTTAATTGACTAGATGGAATGTCTATTGGGTTCAGATGCAGTTAAAAACCAAATAAGCAATTTGATGAGGCCATCTTGATCACCTAGCAAACTGTTATTCAAATATTCAAGTAACCCTTCATAGCCTTAACCAAAAATGAATACAAATGTTTAATAACAATTAGGCAGATTAGTGCCTCATTGGAAAACAAAAAATAGGAGCATGAGTGATGTTAATATGAAGTGTTTTGGTGAGTCTTAACCTGGACAAGAATAATTTCCCCTTCACTGTGTTTGCCACAGAGGACTCTGGATGTGCTGTGGATGTTACTTTGGAGATGCAACAATGTCACCTGAAAATTCTCATGAACTCTTATTAGAAAAAATGGCGGGGACGTTAGATATGTCTAGTTAGTTTGTGAAAGACATTATTATTATTTTTGATTTCACAATACAGTATGATAAACTAAGATTGTAATACTCATGGGGCTTTTTTTCCCCACTACAGAAATGATCGGTTGAGTTCTCGTTTTGCTGTAATTTACTGAGATTATTTAAAAACTGTGGGTAGTTTGTGCAATGAAGCAAAGTCATAAGTGTAACCATGGAGCCTTCATTTGTTCTGCTTTTCTCACACTGTGCTTTCAGTGTTAACAGACATCAAAACGGTGCAATAATTATCAGTCGCAGCTTGGTTTATTCTCCAGGGCTAAAACAAGGTTTGCTGTGACTTACTGCATTCTTACAACATACATTGCTCTTTCATTTACCTCCAGTCATCTCTGGTATTAGCACCTGTTTTTTTCCTGCATTTTTGTAAATTGTTGCAAGTTGTTGTAAGGGGAGATAAAGTATTGAGTCCAGTAAGAATACACATTATTTTGATCTCCACATTGTTTTTGGAGTCATTTATGTAATTACAAATGTCAGAAATAACTGCTTCCATCCTATTTATCAGCTGCTTTATATGGAAATTAGTCACGATTATTCCGGACCAAGGTTCTGTGATATATTAACAACGGTTGAGCTATATGATATGCCTATGCCCATTTTGAAGAAAGTTACGCCATAGGCCAACTTGGATAAACAGACTTGTATATATTCAAATATATATATTTTCACAGAAGAGGGTTTGATCAAAGCTTTAATAAGCACATAAAGACTTAGTACACACACAAAGATTAGTATCTGGTACTAACATCTATTTATGCATTTCCCTCTCTGTTGTGGGATAGGAGCAGTAGTGTGTTTTCTGTGCTTTGTGAGGCACTTGTTATTGATTGCATGTAGCTAGATATCTACATTAAAATCTTGTGGATAATGCAGTGCAAGGCCAATGCTAATTTTCTTCTCACTGCACCAAAGTGAGCTTTCTCAGGCCATGTAAAATGCAAGAATAAGACCGCATGTCTTGTGTGTCTGTGTATGAGTGTTTTGACTGAAGATGTCTTGTCAGACACAAGACTTCAAGTTGCAGTTCACCAGTTGTTGTCCTTGAGAAGAAGTAGCGTGCATTCAAATTGCAGGAGGGGATAATTCTTAATTAGCCCCTAGGGAAACTGCCTGCATGTCATATGAGCCATTAGAGCAGTGAAATCAGCATGCACGTATGCTTTGTGAATGTGTACTGAATGATTGTAGCATACTTAAAAGTATATTTGTGCTCATGTTGTGCACAAATGAGATATTGTCTGACATTCTTTTTTCATGATAAATCTGACAAACTAATTTTTTATTGTCAACAAATCTACTGAAAAGACCGAAATCAACTATAAATTGATCCTACTCAAAATATTGCCTGTGTAGCCGGTATCTGTTGCATTAGGTGACATGTTCTTTTATAACAATGAACATGGGCACTATGTACTAGTTTATTTAGGGTCTACACCACACACATCTCCTGCTGTTGTGAACACTAACTTGATCACCCTTATGTCTAATCCCCTAGATACTCTAGTGCTGAAGCCATAGAGTATTGAGACATCGACATATGTGTTGTAGTTCTCGTTCTCTTCACTGGATTTGTTGACATGGAGAAAATAGCAGTCTTTATAATTACATAGAACAACATCTGTAGTAGTTCATGAAGTACACCAGTTAGTTCTTTCAAAAGCCTCAGTCTTTGGAAGATATATGGTTGCATTTCCTACTAGAGTTTCCTAAGAAATTAAATGTTATTTGGTCAGTAATGCCAGCTTTAGGGTTGGATGATTAATCATAGATGAACTGTAGCAATGGCTTATTTACTGTATTTCATGATGGTAAATTGACAGATTGAAGGAGAGATATTCTCAGCTCTTTTGATTGTTCATTGGCTGTGATTTTCACAGACTGCGCTCCACCTGGCTGGATGGTAATAACTGTTGGGCCTCTTGCTGATCTACAGTGTTTATGCTCATGTGTGGTTTACAGTTATTGGTGTTGATCAGCAACTATTTTACTGCATTATGAACATACTGGATTCTTTGCAATTTTCCCACTTTCTAGATAAAATTGTGATGTATTATTAGCAGTTAACAAATGTACAGAACAAGTGCAGTTTTCGGTGGAGAAGAGCTGTAATCACATTTGTGCTGTTCTCTTACTGTCGAGTGATTCCAGTTACTGAGAAACCCCCAGGCTCTTATAACACAACACATCTCTGTGGCTGCAGATTTTTTTCACTTTCCAGCTTATATTCAACCTTGCCACTGGTGGTATGTTGAGTAGGAGATTGCGTAGCAGGCTTTATTCACTGAGGTGTATGATCTGCATCCCCTGCTGGCCTCATTTCCATATATCCCAGCATTCCCCTGCTGGAAACTACACTTTAGTGTCTTCTTAGGGAACCAGAAGACTCAGTGGTTCTCAGAACCTTCCAATGCAGTCTCCAGGTGAGGGTTTTGAACTTTCTCAGGGCTGTGATCCTGTTTACCGGTTGAGAAATCCAAAAACCTAATCACAGCAATTAAATAGTATGAATCTGAGAATGTCGTAATCAATTTGCAACATCAGAAAAAGATTGGAAAATGTCAATTAAATTTCCCAAACCCCAAGTTGAAACTTTCACATGCCTTTTAACTTTAGTCAGCTGACCCAAAGATATTTAGTCAGAGAAGAGAGCCATATTCTCACATTTGAGAATCTGGAACAAGAGAATGTTTGGCCTTTTACATATTGGAAGTAATTCATCAAAATAGTTACCAATTCTTATCTACCATGTAACCAATTAAATGACTAATTGATACAGCTCTAGTAATCTGTAGTAATCATTGACAGAGCTCAAAATAGAGTACCTAGAAACAGTGATTCATCATTGGATGTTACATTTTTCCACAAGATAGACATCAAATATCAGTAGCCTATAGCCCTTTTTAGATAGAAAAGGCGGCACATTTGCTCCAAGGTAAGGGCGGTAATGTGCCAGCCTGTCTTTCTAAAACCGAGGCGTAATATTCCTCCTTTTCCAAAAGCCGCCTCTGAGGTAGGCATAAACATGTGACGTGACGTGAAGCTCGAAGTTGGGCTGTGAACGGTGACATAGAATTTGTCTTCAAAATAAGAGCTTTACATTGCACCCCATTGGAGTTTAGAACTGGGTTCTTAGCAGGAGGCTTTTAATTTGAAAGTAGCGACCCTCCTTAGCTTTCCGACACAACATCCAGCTAACACAACAAAACAGCTACCGAGACCGAGGAGACGCTAACATCTCCTGGATCTCAGCGGCTGTCGAGTTGTTCATCTTAATGTCCGCGGTTGAAATAAAGGACTGACTGCTATGATCAGCTGTTTCCTGGTTTTAAAACTCCCGGGCTGTGGGTCGCACAACAGTGCAGGTCATTGACACCTCCGCCCACCTCACGCAGAGGCCGGCACGTTTCCGCCTCGTATTTAGATAGCAGTCAAGGCGAAAATAAGTGTACCCTCCGAGGCGGAAAATCGGCAGACCACAACAGACCCCCAATTTGCCCAAAAACCGCGGACCGAGCCGCCAAAAGGATGGGCTTGGTGCTCTGTCTAAAAACGGCTTATGTCAGTGTTTACAAATTGCACACATGTAAGATTGAAAAACTGCTCTTGATAAAACCTTTCCATTCCCTATACGTATCTGAAGTCATGATAATGCAAAGTTAATGTGAACTCACTGCGCCTGGATGTACATAATGATGTCTAAATCCCCATAAAATGAATATTTAATGGTGCTCACTACTGTGAGTTCTGCATGTAGGCTACTCCCCCTGTTATTCTGGACTAAATGGTATGTTCCTCTCGCCGTGACGGCCACAGTCCCCCCACGCGCCACCCTCCCCTCCTCTTCCTCCAAAGCCCTCCTCTTCCTCCAGAGCCCAGTACACCCCACCCGGTGTCAGGGGGGGATCAGCTGTGCCAGTCCCGGCAGGCCACACACACACACACACACACACACACACACACACAACACACACAGTGCGCTGGTTGGCGAACAAAGCCCCTGGTACTGCCAATGAAGACAAGCCATGCCTCCGCGCTTAGCCTCTCTTCTTTTCACTCCGCCGTGAGGAGAAGGCATGACACCATTGTTGTTGCCTTTCCTTATCCGAAAGAAGACAGTTTTTGGAGGGGAAGAGGAGCCGCTGTTGGTTTATAGTGGAATATTTCTGTCTTATCTGCTGCTGATGAGTTGAGATGCTGGCGGAGCGCAGAGAGAACAGCAGGTAGGGAAAATCATGAGCGGGGGGCTGAGCTTGTCTCCGCGGTGACTGGGAGTTTGTTTACTGTTACTGGTGAACCTGACCTTGGATACAGTATAGACTGTTAAATGTTATTATTGATGTAAAAGCACTGCTTCTCACCATCAGTGCTTGACTCATTTACATGTATACCTAACATTTAAGCAGTTTGGTGGATGTTAACATCCAGAATGACTGAGTACAGTCACGTAATATGCTTCGATAACCATCATTGCCACCATTGAACAGTGAGGGATGCAACAGTCAGAGCTACTGTATGTAACAAAATACCCTATTGTCTTTAGTGCTGTTGTGTGCTTGATAAAAAAGAAGCAAGGTTGCTAAGCTCTGCGTTTGACTGTGTAAAGATCAGAGCAGTGGACATTTTGATTATTTTTGAGTAATGTCATGTTTGCGTAATGATAAATCACACCTCCTTATACAGTAAAATAGAAATGTCACTGCCTGATCTCTCTCTCAAGAGTGCCATATTTTTTAAGTTGAAACATCCAGTGTAATTCACAGTTTTTTAAATTGAATAAGGCCCTTAAATCATGATTAGTAGGATATAGGATTAGGTTTTTTGGGGGGGTATTTTGAAACTCATGTTTTAGATTATTAACAGCCTCCTGTACAAGCAACAAATTAATCGACTTGTGAAAAGCTGAGATGGAGAGGTAGTCATCTCTGATGGAGCTGAAAGAAAAGGAAACATTACAGAGACTCTTCAGAAATAATAGAGAACATTTTAACTCCTTTTCTAGGTGTTCTGGAGGTTAAGATTGTGTGTAGTTTTCCATTGGGTTGAAGCTGACTTGAGGGTAGAGGGATGGATCATAGACTGCTGTAGCAATGAGTCTTAAACGTGGAAATTGGTTAGCATTTTTGCGCTTGGTTCACTTGTCTTAAAATCAATGTTTTCTTTTAATGGATTTGGGTTGAATGCTCTAAATAAGGTCCATGGTTACCACAGGCTTAACTTATTTATACATTATGTTATAAGACATAAAATACATCATTAAATGTCCCATGATTGAATTATAAAGCGCTTACGTGTTAAAAACGGTGGTTGCTAACAAGTGGCAAAAAAAAACTACGGAAGTTGTCAGGGACATTAAACGTCATCAGGCCGAACACGGATACTCATCTACTCACTAGGCCATCTTTACAGGCCGACTTTATCTTCAAACTATTCAAACTCTAACTTGACAATAATGTATAGTAATATGGCTTAGTGGGGTTGACGCAACCGCAATATAACATTTATAGCCTCATGTTAGCTTTTTACTTTTTGCAGGTTAAGTTACACTTTGAAATTCACAAAAGTTGTGTTCATCTTTGAAGATTTACTTGCTGGATAAACATGTCTCAAAACCTGTGTTTGGCACAAAGCTTATTTTCGGCAACAACCCAAAATCCAATTCAAAACTCCCATAGGCTTTTTGTGGAGGCAACCAGAGCGATGCTAATTTCCAGGTTACCCTACAAAAAACATGTCATCCCTACAGCGCTGTAAATGGACCACAACGACTTGTTGCTGATGTTATATAGATATAAAAAGGCGAATGTATAATAATATGTATAATATTAATATACAGTATGTTAAAGTCAAAATATGTAATATCAGTTTGACCAGTCACTAGTATTTCCTCATATTTGTTAGTATTTTGTATATTCTTTTTGTATTTATTATATATAGGTATTTTGTATGGGATCCACTTATTGTTATTGTTACCATTCAGTGATATAACCAACACATTATTGTAGGGCTGCCACTGCATAATTTATCAAAATATTATCAAAATTGCAGTGTGGCCAAGTGCAATATCAAAGTCTTTTCATAAGGGTATGATGTTTGACAAAACATCGTAATGAAGTACAGTAGCACTGCAGGGATGCCATGGCTTAAAGATCTTGTTCTCCACATGTAAGCAAATATTTTTGACTAAATGTCACATTATCATCATTTGAATAGTTTAACAGTAATAAATTAAAATTAAAACTGATAATTACGACTTATTGTGACTCATGACCAATGTATTATCAGTAAAAAATAATACAAGTTATTGAAAATCTACTGCCAAAGCAACACTACTGAGGTGGCCTCAGGCTTTCTCGCTGATCTCTGCGAAATAAATCACTTTCTGTCTTCCCGTCAGTGTTGCTGCTGCACTTCGACATTTACAATGATGTCTGTTTATTTGCCAAAACAGCTGGGAGGGGGACACGGGTAGAATTAACCAGCATTTAGCTGGTGGCTGTGGTTAAAACCCGTGATGATGAAACTGTAGGTGTTGTTTACTGAAGGCCTAAATAGATATCCAGTGAGGAGGCTGTCAACTCTGGTCGTGTCTGGGCTTGCTTGGCATGAGATCATTTCCTGCCCTTCTGGCTCTTGTTACGCTCATACGGGTCATGCATCAGCTGTTAATCAAAACCTGCTACAGAAGGTAGAAGCTGCCCACTGTAGCTTTGTCACACTAAATCCATGATGATTCAAGTTCCATTTTTACTAGTGATGATTTTTTAAAAATGTCAGAATATTGACCAAGTCTTCTAGTGACTTGTTAGTTAACAGAAGGAAGTATCTGTTGGTGGGTTATATGTCACAATGGGTTGCAGAGGAGACAATTTATCACCCGTAGCAACATTTGGCTGGAGGTTGATGAGAAATCACCACCCTGCTTACATAGCCTTTCACTTTCCTCAAATTTGCATCCTTGTTTTTTACAAGTTTAGTTTTATGTAACTCCTGTCAGCTCAGTTTTTTTTTCTTCTCTGTGGAGCTCCCCAGCCTCCACCTTCCCATGTAAACCGTCAGACAGGAGACATTTCTGTGATTACATCACTTTCTCCAGAGGAACAACCACACAAGCCTTTGAAGAGTTGGGCTTTTCCAGGGCACTGGCTGCCTTCATCTCCCAGGAGTTGGAGCTAACTCTGTGAGATGTTCATTGAAGCTGGCGTCCGCTTAAAGAGAATGCTTTGAAAAAGACTGGAGGGCCAAGAAAGCCAGCTCAGTTCCCCACTGCATAGAAGTCGACATTCCATTGATGCCATTCACTAATTTCCTTTGGTTCAGCTGAGTCATGGTTTGATGCTGTTTCTGCTTTGAAACGGTTATTGCTGTAACATTCATACACTTTTTTACTGTGGTATACTACACATTTTGTGTAAAATTAGCTCATTAGCTTGTAGTTGGCAATAACTTTGTATGATGATGGCATTGTGGGTTTCTAATCCTCATCAAAGCTGCCATCTTGATCCTCCCTGGTATGTCACTGCTCCCTAAGGTTTATCGAGTATGCAGTGAGTTGTCTGCTTGCATATGTCACATGTTGGACAAACTCACATCAGGGCAGAGAGAGCTTGAGGATGCTTTAAATAACAATTTGGACGTTTTTTTTCTGTTGTTTATTTTGTTTTTGTTATCTGTTCCCCTTTTTGTGCCACGTAAACAAACAAATCATTATAAAATTACTTGGCTCTTTTCAAGTAATTCGGCCGTACATTACACTATCTTTAAAAGAGCACAAATTTGATCTTAAAATTTATGAAACAGCCTTTAATATCTTCCATTTCTCTTCCTTCACGTGAAAAATATTTATTTTAAAGTAGCTGCTTCAAAAGCCATTTCAGCAGCTGTTGTTGGAGGCAATAACGGCAAGATTTGGAAGCTGTGTTAGGGATCTAAATAGCTCATTTTCGCAATTCACAGTCCTGAACCGTTTCCAGCATTCTTCAGGTACATACATCGCCCCCCACAAACACATCAACACATTTTGGATCAACAAAATAATGTGGCCTCATATCTCTGAAGGAAGTAGGAATGCTCTGTTCCAAATGGTGTGGGCATCTTGTTTTACTGGCTATGTTTCCAGATCTGCGCAAAAAAGATTTAAAAAAATGGATTGTGTTCATTTAGAGAAAAGCGCTTGAAATAACGCACGTCCTGCTGGTGTGTTTTATATTCAATAAATGTTTTATGCCAACCTGCTATAACATCAACTGCTAAATACAAGTAGAGTTATATTGTATAGATCTATATTACACACAATGTCTCTAAGGGCACACAAGCTTTTCAGGAGAAAGGACAATTAGCAGCTCGGTTGTCATTCAAGCAGTGGAGTCAAATGAGAACAGACAGTGATTTCATACTGCTTTTTGTCTACACTGTAGTCATGTTTCATGGTCCAGCGACTTTCTCACAAAAATGCTATTTTGAGTTTTATTTTTTCAAACAAGACTGGTTGATAAGATTTAGAATCTCTTGTGAGACGAAGCTTCAGGAAGCCTTTCAAGCCACAAACGGTGGCTTTCAGGTAAAGATCTACTCTTCCTTCAGATTATAGTCACAATTTGTTTTCCACTGCACCTTGGAGACCAGTGTCGAAAGGGAGATGCAAAACAAACTATCAATGTGTCCTAGGCCCGGACTCTGTGGTTTCTTGATGCTCACTGCTTACCAAATAGGTGGAGTGAGTTGTATTGCTACATTTGTCTGCGGGTCACTGCCTCTCCTTTTGTTGATTTTCCAGCTCAGCCTTATGCTGAGTCGTATGACATGTGTTTGCCCCAGTTTGTCGTCCCGGCCCTGCTGCGCTCTGACTCTACCATTCTCTCAGCACTCTTGTCTGCTTCACTGACTCTCTGTTGCACAGGACCCAGTACAGCAGTTCTAACAGTCAGCATTGTTCAGAGACAAATGCTGGCTTTGATCTGAAGTAAGGCTACATTATAGCACAAAAGATAGTTGGGCTGTTTCTGCTTGAATACAGCTTTAGGGATAAATCTGCTGTTAACTTTAAATTTGATTTCAAGAAGGGACATTTTTATAAACTGTCCTTTGTGAATGCTCCTTACTGTGTATAAACTGATTTGATTCAATTTCCACCAGTATAATAATGGATTTATTGCTGTCTTTTCAGTAAGCGCTGACTTTGGTTCAACCTCCGACTAAAGTGAAACCTAATATGCCCAAACTGTCCACTTGTTTACAACCTGTCCGAATGTTTGAATTGCTTGTTTAGTTGTGTTGTTCAGTTCTGTTTCTGTGTTTGTTCCCAGATCTCACCTGTTTGTTGACTACAATCTGAACATAACAGTCTTATGGAAATTATATCAGAATCCATGAAAATATAATCCAGAGTTTCCCCGTGGAAAAGGTTTTCTTTTTCCTGCTAAGCGAACAACGTAATCAGTCAATCACTGATCAGTGAGCTCCTATTGCATCCATTCTCCTTAATAATGTAGGAGTAGACAGTCAAAACAGTCGGTGTGTGACAATATATGTGACACAGGCAGCACACTTAATTTTAGGAATCATTTATCATTAATAGGAATCATTTTTGTCTATTCTCTCTCCTTGTGACCCTGGATGATCTGACATTGTCTGGTTGAAGGCAGAATGGTTCAGTTCAGAGTGGGGATGTGTTTTTTTTTTTTTTTCAAGGTTTGTTTCAGAGTCTCTCCAAACTGCATATCTCTAAAGAAGCTTCCACCAGTTTCGATCATTCATGTCTCCTTTTTTTTTCCACCGTGAAACCTTGAAACAGTGACTCAGGAACCTGGCCCACTGGGCTGGATATTTTTAAACCGGCCACAGGCCAACTGCTTCTGCTTTTGGTTTCTCAATTTCTGACATCCAGCAAGATTTTCTCCTTGACTGGCAGCTTTTCAACAGGCTTTTCTGTGGCTCAGCCTGAATTTCCATGTTAGCCAAAAGCTGAAGGCTGGCTTTTTTGCTGATGCTGCTTGTACATCTTGATCACTTTATAACCCAACTGCTGGTGTATTCGCTTGGCCAAATGTGCAGTAGATCTGTGGCGTTTTCTCAAAGCTTGATATGGGTCTTTTGTTTTCCACTACAGTGGTCTGTCCACTCATCCAGTAGAGGGTTTTATTATGATAAGGACTTTTGCTATTTGACATGGATTACTGTGTCATGATCAACAAGCAATTAATAAACATAAATGTGTCTATATAGAGAGGGTAAGGATGTTAGCCGTGCAGAGTGCTGATAATGCTGCTCAGAATAGCTTCTCTCATCAGTGTTAAAACATGTCAGAATGGTAATGAACTCGTACTTCCGTAAAACTTCCCAACTGAACAAGTGACGCTGAGGATTAATAATTGATTCATTTAATTAGAGTAACTGATGAGCTTCAGTGCGATTGCAAACCTTTTGAAACCATATATGTCATTCAGAGGCCCTCAACTATTCTTTAAACATAGTCAACCAGTATAGTTGTCAGTTCTGTCTGGTGAAATTGGTCAGCAGCAAATACACACAACAGTTCATTTTTTTGGTGCAGCAATATCCTCTTCTAACTTCAAAAACATTTCTGAGTCTCGATTTCTGATATGCAGAAAAAAATTCAGGAGTGAATTTCTTATGAAAACAAGACCGTGTTTCTCAGGAAGATAAAAGTTTCTGGGTCAGGTTTTTACTGCATGCGCTGTTAGCAGTTCATTCTGATAAGTTTAATGGTGGTGTTTGTTGATTTTGACTCTCACTTGGCTCACACTAAAAGTAACAAAACAAAACTGAATAAATGATTAATTGCTCATTGACTCATAAACTGTTGTAGCTATTGTAAACATCTGCCCCGGATCCATTCCACAATAATACTGCAGAAGTGTACATTTTCAATTTAATAGATTCTAACCGCATTTGTCTAAATTAGTGTTTTAAGGCGTTACTCAACAGTGTAGTTAATCAGGCCTCGCCTTTCAACTTCCTCTGGCTCAAAAGACTTCATGTTCCACGGTCACTTCCTCTTATAAAAACAGCAAAAGTAAACCCTTAGTGTGTTAGCAGTCAGTTTATAGAGAAGTGTATATTTTAACCTTTAAATAAATGCGCCCACTGGCATTATAAAATTGAAGTGTATCTGTGACTCTTAGTTTCTTTAATTACCTCATGGAAATTGTGTCTTCACCCATATCTGTTTGCTGGTTGGTTGGTTTGTCAGCAGAATGACACAAAAACTACTAAACAGATTTTTGTGTAAACTGATTTGTGTATAGGTCTCAATCTAGAATAGACCCCCATTAATTTTTGTTGCAGATTCGGATAAAAGGATCAATGAAGTTTTTCTCACTTTCTTGAACATTGTAAAATAGGGTGACTGAGTTACAGGGGACTGTTCGGCCTTGATGGAGGTATGCAATCTACTGATAGCTATTCTAGTTTTATTTTTATATTGTAGGTAGGATTACCCTGTCAGTAATAATTTAAGTTCACCTTCACATGTAATCTCGAATAGAGCGGATGCGGTAAAATGGGATTGCTACAATTTACAATTGCTGCGTCTTCAGGCCTTTCACCTAAAACAAAATCCCCTGTCACACATTTGTAAACTTTATCAGTGTCTGCAGCAGGCAGTGGTATAATTTAGTTGCTTTGGAAGGATATATTCTGTAGGGCTTGCTCTAATGCCTTATCTCAGACAAGCAGAGCTGGTGGTTAGTAGAAGCTGAATTGTGGAATGTATCCCTGCCAACACAGGCTGTATTGTAACCCTGAGCCTTTCAGGTCTTGTCTAATTTGATCATCATCATGTGTCTAAAATGGGTCAGAGATTAACCAAACATCATACCTGTCTGTAATTATTTTCTTATGAAATTTTCCTTCAAAGTGAGGAAAGGAGCCCAAAGCACTGATGCGACAGAACTAGTTGCGTAACTCAAAGCCTGATTGCAGCAGTCGCAAAGCAGAGCCATGACCAGGTAAAGAAACTCAAATCCCTTGAGACAATGCATTCTGAAAAAATATATACACTCATGGACTGTCAGGCACTTTAGATAAAAGTGGACCAAATGGCGGATGTTGAATGGATTTGAGCGTGAGTTCATGCCGAGGGCAGCCGTGCTGTGTGGGTAGGGTGAGTTACTAAAGCCTTCAGTCTTCAGTAATTTTGTTAGTTCCACAGATGCCATGTTCCAGTAAATCAGAAAAACACTTAGACATGTCTTTGTGGCTGCCTGTCCCTGCCATTATGTTTCTTTTCACGTTCTTGCTGTCTTTTATGACAGTCCTTGAAGGAATGAGCAGGTTGGAGCAAAAGTAGATGTGGGTTGTTGAGATGCCAGTCATGGCGAAGCAGACCTTGAACAAGAAAGCGCTCAATAAAAGGCAGACCCTGTGAGAACAGCTAATAATCTTTCCACTTAGCTGTTACAGTCACTGCCAATATCGTATGTCATATGTGATAAAATAGTTAGGAGATGGTTGCCAAAGTGTCATCAGTTGGTGGCTGTAGGTGAAAGATCATATAATCATTGATTAGTGAGTTTTTTTTCTTCTGTTTGTAGCAGTAGATATTGCATTTAATGAAACCAAAGGTAAGCTGTGAAAGTGAGACTAGAGAAAAAAGGTCACTGGTCACCAAAATCAGTATGCTATATCTCTTTTGAATGTTCTGTATTACTGCACATGACTACCTTTTCATCAGGTAATACAATCAGTCAGACGGATCCTTTTCATAATCGGATTACAGCAGTCTGCAATATAAAAAGCTAAATCTTTTCAGCTATAGTATCTGTCTGACCCAACTTGGTACACAAACAAACCATATATCTTCCTGCAATACATTACAAGCGTGCTGTAATCTATAAAAATGATATTGACACATAGCAGCTATATGACAGGCCACTTCCTGATTGTGGCAAACATCACAAACATGACTCTGCAGCACACACCTCTCTCAGAGCTGGATGGCAATGTTGAAAACAGATGATGTGGTTTGTAATTGTTGTGATATTCGCTGCTGATTGCTGCGAGAGTGACACCCTCTGCCATATGTCCCACATATAAAAGTTTAGCTTAATCTTTGCCCACAATGTTGCAACTTTATTTTATTATATTATAGGTTTTATATATGTATTTTATATTTTATTGTCTAGCTGAGACCTGGACATTCAATGATCAAGATAATATAGTAGAATATATTTTTGTGTAAGCTGCAAACTCCTGACTATGTTCTGTCCCCGCCTCGATGCAAAGGTTTACACGTCTAAATAGCAATGCATCTGAGAATTGAGATATTTCCAAACTCCTGACTATGTTCTGTCCCCGCCTCGATGCAAAGGTTTACACGTCTAAATAGCAATGCATCTGAGAATTGAGATATTTCCAAACTCCTGACTATGTTCTGTCCCCGCCTCGATGCAAAGGTTTACACGTCTAAATAGCAATGCATCTGAGAATTGAGATATTTCCAAACCTTTCCATTAATTGATTGTTTGGGGATGACTTGGAGAATATGGTGCAAATTAGAAATACTTATTAAAGCCCAAAAGACATTTCAATAAACATTTGTATAACAGACAACTGGGAGGAGCATCCCCTGTGAAATGATACAACCACCTGTTTTTGGCTCAAATTCAAGTCTACAAACTACTTTAAAATACCCGGATATCTACATAGTGGCAGCACTTGTGATATCACAACAATAGAATCAAATGTATGGACAGCCAACAGACGGAGAGGCTTGCCAGGAGTGAATTAGCCTGTTCAGAGGGACTCTTACCCTGAGGGTGGCTTGTTTGAATCCAGATTTGTGTTGACTTCACAGAAGCGGCTTAGGAGAGGGTATGAACAAGTGCTTTCTCAGTCCTTCGTGGCTACTTCCGAGGTGCAATTGAGCAAGTAGATCATCACACTCCCATTTACTGGCAGGTGTCAGAAATGTGTGGCATGGTACAAATGTGAAGCAAAGTGGTGCCTTTTGTAATTGAGGGAAAAACACTTCTAGTGACTTGTCTCTTTGCACAGGGATAACACCATTTACATTAAGCACATGAAAAATTCCCCTGACTTGCTAAGAAGTATTTCAATAGAAATTATTTGACGTACATTAGAACGTAATTTGTAATTTGTAAGTAAGTAATTTGTCTTGCAAAAATGTTGAAATATATGATTTTAACAGAAGTTTAGATCCAAATGGTATATGAAGATCCCCTTAATTAGAAATGAATTAACACTCACAACCCGTTTAAACCCCCCTTTGTAAAAATTTACAAAAATGTACTGTCTGGGTTATTGCATTATTTTTTCATGGATAATAATTAAATTCAAACTTTGTAAGATAGTAGAAAAAAACTGAAAAGAATCTTTCGTTGTGTTTATTTTTTTTTAGCGTAAATGGTAGGACCCATTTATGTCTAAAGTGAAAGTAATCCACTGTGAGGAGTGCACTTCCTTCCCTGTGAAAGGAAGGACTACACAGTAGACCATCATGCCACCTAACTGTCCATGTTGTTTACTCCAGGACTGGTAGTTAACTGTGGGTGCTCTTGAGGTGAATTTCAGCCCGGCAAAGGTCTGCAAGCTAATAACCTAGGCCAGAACTATTGTATATACTGTACCTGATCTTCAGATGTAAATCCCATTGTTTGTGAAGGTGTCGTGTTAAATGCAGTAATTAATTGATAAGGCAATCTGATGTTCACAAGCAACATTTCAGAAGTAGGACATTGCAGCTGCTCAATCTCTGCCTTTTCAGTGAGTCCAAGGATCAGAGCCAATGAGCTGTCATTATTACAGTGTAACAAAATGAACTAATATCTCAAAAGTGATTATGTGTCATTGAGAATTAGAGCTGAGAAAGCTTTTACATATCTCATTTAGCAAAACATATAATGTCAAGCGTCCCTAGAGGCCTCGTACTCATCATGTGGGGAAAATAAATGAGAGACGCTTTTCCCTACTACAGCCACCACAGTCAGTGTGCCCTTGAGCAAGGTACAGTGCATCATTGTAGTGGATGAAAATGAAACTTGTATTTGAGATTGATGAGCATATTTGTTGCAAATGTTCTGTGCTGTTGGTTCTGTTATAAGTGGATGTTTATTTGTGTTGTATGTAGGCTTTGCAGTTCTGTGAAGTCTCCTAGCAACCATCTTAAAGATAGTCTGGAGAGAATTGGATGTGTGAAAATAATGGCTAAATATACAACAACCACGCTTCAAAGAAGCAAAGTATAATATTTGTACTGTTTAAAGTGAATTGCCTAAAGAAAGACAGTAACTTGAACCAGCAACACATTTATTTGGCTTTATTAGCCGGGTCAATGAGGCAGCAAGCATTTTGTAAAAACAAAACCTAGCTACCAGCCATTGCATATTCATGTGCCACTGTTGCCATAGCAAAAGAAAATGTCTGTCTGAAACATATGCCAAATTTATCAGTGCATCAGCTGTATAATCACTTAAAATAACAGGAAACTACACCACAAATCTGACCCAAGTGATGCAACCTTTCAATACTTGCAGTTACAGTTTTTGATGCTCACTCTGATTGGTATGTCTTGGTTGGGATTCCAGAGAGTTTTGATACTAAGCCCCAGTCATGATGAGCCACCCCTGGGTTGTTGCAGGCCATTGCAGCTTTTGTGTTAGGCAGTGCTTGACTTTGTGACAGGCTAAACCCTTATGTTTATTTATTCAAAGAAACAAAAATTAAAATGCCAAATAATTTCTAAAGACAAGTTGATGTTCAATAATCAGACCTTAACTACATACAGTCTGATTAAAGGAAAAGTAAAAAAGACAAGGATTCTGACCAAATGTGCAATGCCAACGTTGGCTGTTTGACTGTTTAAACACTCAATGCTGGGGACACAGTGTAGTTAGTACCTAATCAAGGTATGACACTTAGCCCAACAGGACGTTTTAAGTGTTGAGCTGCTTCAATGCATGTCTTTAACCTCCCCTCTCCTGTCTGCAGGACCACCTTTGGTCTCACCAAGCCGCTCAAGATGAACATGGTGAAGAGGATCATGGGTCGGCCAAGGCAGGAGGAGTGCAGCCCCCAGGACAATGCGCTGGGCCTGATGCACCTGCGACGCCTTTTCTCCGAACTGTGCCACCCTCCTCGCCACATGACCCAGAAGGAGCAGGAAGAGAAGCTCTACATGATGCTTCCCGTATTTAACAGGGTAAGTCACATTAGGGCTGGAGGCGGTCCAAACACAGGCAGATGAACGTCAGCAGTCTCAGTTACAAAACTGGACAGAACAGAACGGGAGAGATAACAATTCTTATAAGGAGTCTTAGTTGACAGTTTACTGAAAAGCAGTCATTTGGGTTCTGTGATGTATGAAGCTGACATTCAAACCTCTTGTTTTGTGTCTAATGTTGTTGTAAAAGAAGATTAATTGTTGTCAGGCACACAGTAGGACTGTAACATGGTGTTACAGACGAGTTGGTGCTCCACCAATTCCAGTGACTCTTGTATCATGGATTTGATAGATAATATGCATAGACTGATATGAACTAAATAAACAAGATGTCACATGGGAATTATTTGGGAACCACATATACACTTCTGATCAAAATTTTAAGACCAGTTGAAAAATTGCAAGAATTTACATTTTGCTCTGTTGGATCTTAAAAAGGTTCTAAGTAGAGTTTCAAAATGCAAAAAGAAGAAATGGGAGTGACACAAAAAAAAAATTGAGTAAGCAACAATTAAACTGAAATAGGCTGTTCATCAGCTGATCAAAAGTTTAAGACCATAGCTCAAAAAAACCCTGAAACCCCCCTAAAATAGAACCAAAAGTTTCAAAAAAGGACTCAGTAATTAGTAGCTCCACCGTTCTTGTTGATCACTTCAAAAATTCGTTTCGGCATGCTTGATGCGAGTGTTTCCAGGAGGCTAGGGGAACGTTGCTCCAAGTGGTGAAGATGGCTTCACAGAGGGCATCTACTGTCTGGAACTGATGTCCATTTTTGTAAACTTCCCTTGCCATCCGTCCCCAAATGTTCTCAATTGGATTTAGATCAGGGGAACACGCAGGATGGTCCAAAAGAGTGACATTATTCCTCTGGAAGAAGTCCTTTGTCAAGTGGGCATTGTGAACTGCAGCGTTGTCCTGTTGAAAAACCCAGTCATTACCACACAGACGAGGGCCCTCAGTCATGAGGGATGCCCTCTGCAACATCTCCACATAGCCAGCCGCCGTTTGACGCCCCTGCACAACCTGAAGCTCCATTGTTCCATTGAAGGAAAAAGCACCCCAGATCATGATGGCGCCCCCTCCACTTTTCTCATCAGAGAATGAAAATTTCTTCCACCTTTCAATGTCCCATGTTTGGTGCTCTCTTGCAAAGTCCAAACGGGCAATTTTGTGGCGTTGAACGAGACGATGCCTTTGAAGACATTTTTTGTTCTTAAAGCCCTTCTCTCGCAGATGCCGTCTGATGGTTATTGGGCTGCAGTCGGCACCAGTAACGGCCTTAATTTGGGACGAGGATCGTCACGTGTCTTGAAGGACAGCCAATCGGATCCTCCGGTTCAGCGCCTGGGAAAGTTTTTTGGGTCTACCACTTGACTTTTTTGTTCCATAACCCTCAGGATCTTTTAAGAAATTCAAAATGACTGTCTTACTGCGTCCAACCTTAGCAGCGATGGCGCGTTGCGAGAGGCCTTGCTTATGCAGCTCAACAATCCGACCACGTTCAACGAAAGAAAGCTTTTTGGCTTTTGCCATCAGGAGGTCATGACAGTGTGAATGCTTGACAGAAAATGACATTGAATCCACATTTTTGCGCAGATTTGGGCTTTTGAAGGACTCTACTTAGAACCTTTTTAAGATCCAACAGTGCAAAATGTAAATTCTTGCAATTTTTCAACTGTTCTTAAAATTTTGATCAGGAGTGTATAACTCAAGCTGAAGGTAATAAATTGGCAGTTGATTTGCAAAACTCACATCTGAAGTAATAAGTATTAATTATTTTCATATTGACCAACTGCCCCAAGACTTAACGTATCGAACAGTGGTTCACCATTTGAGAAACAAATCTGTGGATATTTTTTATTTCCATTTTACAAATAAGTAATAAATAATTTGCAGCATCAATGACAATCAGGAACACATGTAAATTGGATGAATGACTACTTGCCAGTTGTCTAAGCATAGGAAAAGGCCTGGATTAATGTATCAAAATGACTGTGTGTCCAACCAATCTGATAATGCAGGAGAAATAATTTCTCTGTTTACATTCCTTCTTTATATTAAGGTGACAGAGTGCTTTGCCTCTTTGTTTTGTGGCTGCTGCAGCAAGCAGCCCTGTTGAGTGTTGTCATCAGACTTGAGTACCTTACCAAGGGTCTCTTGACTTGTCAGCTAATTATCTGGCGCTGGCTATGATTCACTCACTGGTGCCGTAATTCATGTCAGAATTCATAAGTATAGTACTCCCGGTGCAGCAGGATGCCATGCTCGGGGCCTTCTATCATGTCAGATGCGCTGGGAAAATAAACAAATGATGAGTCGTAGTTCATTAAAGTGTAGTTTATCTTTGCCCTGCTCCCACAAGGGCTCAGGCTGCAGTGTGCTCTGTGGCTGTAAAATCAGGACATGCCAGGAAGAACCCAGAGATATAGTATAGTGTAGCTCCACCTTGATGACTCCTGTGTGTCTCTGCTTGATGCGATTTTTGCCATAATTGTGAGGAAGTGCAGGCTTTAATAGCTATTAATGTTTAATTTATTTGATTAGCTCTTTTTCCTCCATTAAAGAACCAATCAGCAACCTTTCCAAAATGACAGATTTTTCTCTCTCTATAGCCGGTTTATCCCTTGTTTTAATTGCAATAACCCTTTCCTCGTTTTAATTTAGGGTGACGTTAGATTATTATATTTGATGGTTCCAGTTTCTTAAATGTTAAGATTTGCTGCTTTACTATGTTATTTATGATAGTAAGGGAAGAGTCTTCTGGTTTTGGACTGTGGGGAATCCGAAGCTGCCACTACCGGGCGACTGATTGATAATGAAATTAAGTTTTCTTGAAATTTCTCTTCTTCTTATTTAACCAATGCTCATCTGTCTGCTTTAGGTGTTTGGGAATGCTCCACCCAGCACCATGACGGAGAAGTTCTCCGACCTGCTGCAGTTCACCACCCAGGTCTCACGGCTCATGGTGACAGAGATCAGACGACGAGCCTCTAATAAATCCACAGGTGAGCCCTCTGACACATGGATTTATCACAGAAAAGATGTAAACACCAATTATCATTTCTTAGTGAAGGTTGTGGTTATTTCCCATAACCTGTTTGCTTCTTGTCACAGAGATGATCTCCTTTTTACCTTTCATGGGTGTGTTTGTGCTCTGATAAGGTAACAGTTGGAAGGCAGGGTTCTCCCCAGAAATTTTTAGTGTTGCGGCGCACCGTCTGTCGAGAGGGGGGGGGGGGGGTGCGAACGCTCGTCAACGTCAGTCCAGGGGGGGGGAGAGACACGGACAGACGGTCATCAACTCCGTCAGCCGGGGGACGGACGGACGCTCACCGCCGTCAGCCGGGAGCTCCTAGCCGTCAACCGGGGACGGACGGACGCTCGTCACCGTCACGCGCGGAGTATAGCGGCGCTGACCTAGCGGGGTAGCGCCGCTGTTCCACCGTCTGGGGAGAACCCTGCTTAGGCGGGAGGCAAAAATGCTTGGGCGCCGCGCCTAAGCCGTATAATGGCAGGGAAAACCCTGGAAGGGATTTTTTCCCCGTTACTCCTTCAATTTTCAATTATAGTTAAATTCATGATGCTGAGATTGGTTTAGTTTTTTCCTGTGACGCATATCTTTATCCCAAACAGTAACTGTTAACTGATTGTAAATCAGTGGATATTTTTGTTCAAAGGACAGGGTTCGTACGGGTGCTTGAAATCCGTGAAAGTGCTTGAATTTCAATGTTGTGTTGTCAAGGTCTGAAAAGTGCTTGGATTTTAGTTTAAGTGCTTGAAAGGGCTTGACATTATGTCGATGCTACTGTCATATACTCTATGTCTTTCACAAAATTGGGATCAGACTGGATAGTTTGCTTATAACAAGGAGAAATAAAATCAGTAAGAGAACCGTATGTGGAGATGTTTTCTCCTGGGCTCCGCTGAGCCTCTCTGCTCCTCTCCGCGACCTGCCGGTCTGTGTGTGACCTCGCCCCTTTCGAAGAGAGACAGCAGGAGATGACAAAATGCCGGGAGGCTGTTGTTTTAACAAGCGTTGGCTTGAAAATGATAACTACAAACTATGGTTAAGATAAGGACCGAATCAAAGAGTGGCGTCATGCAAGGTCTGCAAAAAATATTTGCAGATTTGTGCAATGGGAGAGCCTGCGCTCTCCAGTCACAAGAAATGTAAGTTAAGACTTTTTGAGTAACTTAGGCCAACACTGCACGTTAACACTTTATGTTAACCGCTAACGTTAGCTAAACCATAACACGCTAAATAATAATTAACAAACCATTAATCACGTTAAGTGACCTCGTTAAGTTAGCGCCTGATTGTCCATGTGTCGTTACACATGCAGACAGGTAGCAATAGAGAAGGATGGCTGAAGAGAAGGTCGAATTTGATGCACCAGAGCTGAAAGTGCCAGAGTCAGAAACTGACTGTTCAGATTGTCTCTGTACCGTCACACCAGGCACTAACATACGTAAGAGCTTTAAGTGTGAAAAGGAAATGTTCACTTTTCTCCCATTTTCATGACTTACTTCTAATAAAGTAAGATTAGCCTACATTGTAAGGCCCTTTAGCTAATGTTTATGAAGTTTTTGTATGTTTTATCTGGATACAGACTGATGTGAAACAGATTGACGTTATGTCGCTGTTCTATTGGCTGATATATTATAGTCAGTAGCCCAGCAGGACTAACCTGTTGAGGCAATGATAGCTTACCTTGTTATTGCTAGCCTGGACGGGGATCTTGCTCACAATTTTTCTAAAAGACGGAGAATCCCCTGTTGAAAGTGGCAGCATATCTTCAACAACATACTCTGCCACAGTCTCCTCACTTCTTGAGGTTCAAGCATCGCAGAAGGGGAGAATGTTTTTGCTGCTTGGTTTTTTCTCCGCTCTCATCCTCAGTTTGCTTTCTTTTGGTTACTAGCTTAATGTTAGTGTGGCACCGCTCCAGAGGTTTGTTAAATTACTTGTGTTGTTTCGCGAGGTAGAGAGATCTTTTGGTTTTGCACACAAAGTGCACATAGCTATAATGTTCTTCACATCCTTGTCTCTGAGGAACTGAAAATAATGAGCGTATGTCCATCTTGCGAGTGTAGAGTCCAACTTGTCTGCTGCTGCAGTCGTCTTCTCATCAATCAATAGTTCTCCAGCACTAACAGGAAGCTGTTGGCGAATTTGTATAAAAACAACACACCACTTAATTTCGGGTTTAAAATGCATTGTAACACGCGTTACTGGGATTTGTACCAAGTAAAATATTTTTTTTGTAATGCCTTGCATTACTGCGTTACAGCAAAAAGTAATGCATTACAGTAATTGCATTACTTTTGTAATGCGTTACTCCCAACACTGCATTTTGAAACATACAAATTTATGTCAAAAAAGAAAATTACAGGGTGCTCTCAGGTCTCTCTGTCTCGGTGCGAGTGTGTCTGAAGAACGCCAAGTGGCTTCCATTTTTTTGGATAAAACTTTGTGTTCTCGTTTAATTTCTAAACTTTTTGCTATTATGAAACATAATTTTAGAAGTTTACAGCATAACACAGTGTACATAATTGTGATAAAAAGTGAAAAAAAAATAAAAAATGAGTGTATATATTCCTGTAGATCATGTATTTTACCCCAGCAATATGGTGCTGGAAAAATTTGAAAATGACCTTTAAAAGTGCTTGAAAAGTGCTTGAATTTGACCTTGAAAAATGTGTACGAACTCTGAAAGGAGCAATGCAAGTGTATTGAATCTGACATGAAAGGTTAGTCGTCACTACAGGTGAGCTGGCACTATCTCCTCAAAGCTTTGACAGTAGTGGCAGCTTTAAATGCGGCTTCCCCACAGGACAGACGTCACACAGGCTGACAGACGGTGCACACACTTGCACACACTTGCACACACACACACACTTGCAGGCACTCACATTGTCGTACGTCTCCAGCTTCCCTCCTCTGATTTTCCCTTCTTTATCGTTTCGATCTTGTCTCTGTCTGAACATGTGATGTGATGTGTTGTTTTCAGGAGAGAATAGCTCTGATTTTGCAACACACACTCCTGCAGCTGGTCACCAGGCCTCTAGACTGAGTCAGTAGTTGACTCATGTCTCTCAAATGACTGTGCAGTGCTCTGTCATAATCAAAACAACTGATTTTGATTTGCTCTTTACAGAAAAGAAATGGCAATACTGAGCTAGAACAAGACTTTAGGTCATGGCTTCGCTCACTTGCTAACATTTGCTAGTTAGCTGCTGGTTGCCATGTTATGCCATGCCATGCCATGTTGGTTAACATATTAGGTACTTTCTCCTCCTGTCACAAACCAACTATGATATATGCAGACGGTTCATGTCACACTGTCATAATGCCAATAGTATTATCTCTAAACATTTTGTCCACTAAAGAGTGTAATATACTATATTCTAATTCACCTGTAAACAAAAAAGTTCCTTCTCCTCCTTCACTGTTTATAAAGCAGCGGAATTAAGTCTTCAGGCAGGATTTAATCACTTGATATTACCCCACAAGCTAATAACTTTCTTAATATGTACTAATGCAAATTATGTTTTTTTCATCCCTACATCAGTGGGCTGTTGACAAGACTCATGTCACATCCACCAAGATGAATTATCTGTTGCATAACTGATCATTGTTCCAGCAGCCCATCTGCCTGCCACAATGAGCTGTCACTTTCCTTCTAGTTAACCGTGTATATGTGCGTGTGCGTGTGTGTGTTTGCTTCTCCAGAGGCAGCCAGTCGTGCTATAGTCCAGTTCCTGGAGGTGAACCAGAGCGAGGAGGCGAGTCGTGGCTGGATGCTTCTGACAACCATCAACCTGTTGGCCTCCTCGGGACAGGTTGGTAGAGTAACACTGTACTTGCATCACAACGCTCTTTTTGGGCTCCATTATTAGACTGTGGGTGCGTTCTTAGGCCTGTGTTTGTAAGGATGGCCCTCATTTGAGCCTAGATGCACAATGAAATCGGAGGAAACAACTCGTGTTTCCCAGCGTTCTGTCTCTTCTTTGACCCATTTGCATCTCCCCTCTTTGATCTCCCAGCAGAAAATAGCATCAGCCTCTGTAAGAACTGAGAAACAGGCTCTTGAGTACAAGTGAAAATCCTCACCGGACCCATCGCACCCTACTCTCTCCAAATACAGTCATGTGTTAAATCTGCTTCGCTGCACTGAATGGTAGATGTGGTGCTGTTCCTGATTTTTGTGGCTTGTTATTTGTTTTCATATCAAATGAATAGTTTTTTTTTTTAAATTGGTTTTGTGATGCATCTCTCACTGAACCGACATCTGAATCTTAACATGGCAGCTTTCTCAGGCTCCTGGTTTAGAGGTTAGACAGCGAGGTCTTGCTCTTGCATTGTGACCAACAGACATCTTTTGAACTTTTCGGCCTGCATTCCTCTGGAGGTCTTGGGGCTAGCGTCGCTGTCAGCTGGTCGGCCGCTTTTCCTGCTCCGCTGCTCATCAGAAATTCACCCTTGTTGTTGAGTCAGATGCTTCCTCCTCTCCCCTTTTCCACTCTGCTTTTCCTTTGAGTTACAGAGAAAAACACACACACTAATCACATTTTTATTCTTTTAGAAGTATTTTACTATAGGTTTGGTTTAACCACTGCTATGTTCACATTTAATTCACCTTTAAGAAGAGTTTATGGAAAAATACATTTCGAGGCTTGAGAGAATGGTGACATACAGTCTGTGTTGATGTTGGTTTGTGTCTGCTGCATCGTGATTAAGACAATGTTCTGGTGCTGTAAAGAACTCTTCTTTCAGGGGATAAAACCAAGATTTTTTTTTGTTTTGTCTGAAGTGGTCTCACTGCTGCCCACAACAAACACATGAGGATTGAAACCACTTGCACTTCACTGAAATTAAGATTCCTTTCTGTGAGGAGCTTTTTCAGCTTTACTGTCCTGGCAGTCTCTTCACAGTGCTTTCTTGTACATTTCATTTACTTAAAGGATCGTGTCTGTTTTAAGTAATAATATTTTCTTTTCTTGTTGAACCAGGGAAGTGTTTTTTCCCCTATGAACATATGAATCTCGAGTAAGTTTGACAAGTTGCATCTGTCATTCACCATTTAAATGTGTTATTGGTTTAAAGTGCCCATCTTTGAGCTTTAAACTTGATGGTAAATATAAAATGAGGCAATATTCACAAGTCTCAACACAACTTCACAGCTTTTGTTTCAGTGAGTCGGAAATATCCAACTCATTAAAATGAATATGAAAACAAACATTTCACGTGCTCAGATGTTAACACCCGATCCAATCTGGTCACTTACAGATAACAATACAAACACTCCATCTTCTAGATCTGACTTGAGAAACAAACTCATTTGCTTGCAGTCTGATCTGCCATAGAGGCTAATGCTGCCTGTGCCCTTCCATTATTTGCTTCTGTACTCCAAATTCAATACAGTGGCAACTGCTGGAAACGGTAGATGGATTACATCTCTAGTGCAAACGATCTTTTCCAACAAGAGATGGCAGTTTTTAAGAACTTTGATAATATACTCATCCCTACTCGCAGATATGTTTTATCTATCTATTATAAACAACAGAATAATATTTAAGTATTCTGTTGGATCATCTTTTTGGGTTGACAACACTGTCAATGCTGCGGTCTCATTTGAATAACAATAATAAACTTCCCTTCCACAGCCAACATTTACCAGCATTTGTCTGTCACTTGAAACCTCCAGCCTGCACCTGTTTCACTCTGATAGTCAGGCAACACTTTCATTATACTGCCATAGAACCGTTTGATATCAGTGCACACAAATTTGACAGGAAAAAGAATGACCTATCATCAAGCAGGAAGGCTCACTGTCCTGTTTGTGTGTATGTGTGTGAGAGACAGTGAGTGACTGGGTTTAATGGATTTGTATTCCGTTCCTCCTGTGTCTCAGACAGTAAAACAAAGGATTCTCTTGGCAGCCGTCCTCCCATAAACCTTACGTCACTCCCCCCCATGCATTCACCCCCTCCCCTTTTCTTTTCCTCTCACCTCCCACTCTTGTCCCTTAGATGATAAAACAGCAATACTCGTATTTGTAGCTCCATCTCTCTACCTCCTGTCCGTCTTCTTTTTTTACAGGATGCCTTTCACGCTCTGCATTCCCGATGTACTTTCCTCTCCCTTTCATTCCTCCTCTGTGTGTGTCTCTCACTCCCTTAAACACACATTTGCGCATGTGCACTCTCTCACACACACACACACGCACAGACACGTCTATCTAATAAATTGTCTTCTCTCTGGTTTTCTCTCTGATTGACTGTTACCAGTAACCTTGACCTTAAAGCTGCAGCAGGGCCAATATGTCACACTCTGTAAACACACACACACACACACACACACACACACACACACACACACACACACACACACACACACACACACACCACTCCTCGGTTATACTGACTCACTATTAACTATAGACCTGCTTCCACTGTCAGTGTCTCCCTCCCCAACTTCTTCCCATCGATCAGCTGAGGGACCTAATGTGTGTGTGTGTGAGGGTGCATTTGTTGTGCCTGCTGTGTATGTGTGTGTGTGCCTGCTGGGCTCTGCAATCCATCCTCCTGAGTCCACCATCTCTCTGCTGTGCAGACAGAGCTGGAGTAAATGGGAGGGTCATTTCAGCCAGCCACTGTGTGTGGCTGTGTGCGTGCGTGTGTGCACGTGCTGGTGTGTGTGTGTGTGTGTGTGTGCGTGCGTGTCTTATGAGAGCTCATGTGTGTAAGTGAAAGAAGGAGCAAGATAATTTGTCAGTGTGTGTGCGAGTGTGTGGGAGGCAGCGTTTGATTATCTGAATCATTCGCCTCAGTGAGCACAAACCCCATCTCTTTCTTCAGTCATTTTCCTTGCCATACACATGCACATACACATACACGAAACCCTCAAAGCTACTGCTGTCGCTTTTTTCATCTCAGAAGCACAACCATGAGTCATAACACAACAAAAATGCCCGTTTACCAAACTTAAAAATGAGAAAACATTTTCATCTTTATGCATTCAGTAGATGTTGTTCTGCAGTTCAGGCTGGGAAATGATGGAATATTCCAGGCGGACTCTTCATTAGAGTCAAGATGACACTGACATGTGATGATACCACACGTTACTGCAAACCTTGTATTGAAAAGGTGGTTTATAAACCACCACTGTGGCCCCCTGAGTTCTTTTTTGGTACTTTTGGGCTCTTTTTTAAAGCATCTGTCTTATTTATAATTCACAATGTCTTTTGCACTCCCTCACCTTTCATTCCCTGTTCCCTCACCTTCAGAAAACGGTGGACTGCATGACAACTATGTCTGTACCGTCCACGCTGGTCAAATGCCTCTACCTGTTCTTCGACCTGCCTCACATGGCCGAGGCCCCTGTGGTACCCACACCCCAGCCGCCTCCGCCACCACCACCAGCCACCCAGGAGAAGACCTCAGGCCAGGGCCACAGCCAGCAGGAGCTTCCCCTGGCTGACCGCAGGGTGCTGCTCCAGAAAGTCTTCGTCCAGGTAAAATAATTTTTATATTTCAATATTAATGAGGAAATAATACACTTAGGACTAGGTGAATTTCTCAGGTGAATACTTAAATTCACATGTGCACTAATAAACAAAGGATTAGTAATTCCTTTATTGTAAACATGCTGTTATTTCATTTACTCTGACTGCCAGTATCCTGAATACATTTTACATTAATCTTAGCAGTTGTAAAAGGCATTTAGGCATTTAGGCCCAGACTTAGGCTTGACTAGCAAGATTTATGAGATCACTTATGCGTTCGCCCACAGTACATTTTCTGTCCTTTACTCTCCTGCAGATCCTGGTGAAGCTATGCACCTTTGTGTCTCCAGCGGAGGAGCTTGCCCAAAAGGACGACCTACAGCTACTGTTCAGTGCCATCACCTCCTGGTGCCCCCCTCACAACCTGCCCTGGAGGAGGAGTGCCGGGGAGGTCCTCACAACCATCTCCCGACATGGCCTCAGCGTCAATGTGGTCAAATACATACATGGTATGCTCAAATGCACAGCCCGTGTGTACTTCATCAAACACAGTCTAGTTGTGGTCAGATGAGACTTAATTTTGTGTTTGTAATGATACTACCCACAATACATTGGAGTTCTAATCATCCAAACCACATCTGGAGTTTTTGTGATGTGCCTTTGTGCCACATGAAAAATAGGAAAACGCAGTGAAATCCACATACTGGAGCTATAAAAATGTAATCTACAGAGCTGACAAGGAGGCGCATGCAAGACTAACATCTGTCATGCACCTTAGTAACAAAAAAGGCATTGTGAGAATGCTAGCAAAGCTAACCAAAGAGTTTGCTTTCTGATATTTTTAAAGCACACAAATGATTTAGTAGAATTTACAAGTTTGTATTCGGCATATTGAACTGAAACAGTTTTTTGTTTTTCTGAAACAGAGACTTACAATAGGGTGATTAATATTACAACACAAAACATGTTGCTTCCTTTTTTAATTTTGCTATCCATGAGTCATGAGTTTCTTATGCTTTAGCATAACACATTTAGCACAGATCACGTACAAATCTTTTTGCAATGTTGTGCTTTAGTTTTAGACACGAATAGGGAACAAGACTCACTGAAACCAGACTTACGAGCCGTTGTACAGTTTTGTGTCCACTGGAAACTGGAAGTGCAGTGGCTGCGCTTTGGCTTCTCGTAATTTCCCTGCAACTCTGATTTTCAGAAATTACCACATTGGGAAGTGGAGAGCAGTCTAAATAACTAAGATTTTAATCTAATTAAAGTATGTACTAGTCAATGAAGTTGATGTTTGCGGAATTTGCCGATTATGCAAACAGCTTTGAACTGGCTAAGAACAATGTTCTCTCTAGTCAAAGAGATCAATAAGAAGAGTAGCACATCTTGTATGGATTTTGTATATTTTGGATCTTGTATGGATTTCAGATGTGTGACAGAATGTATGGAAATTAGATTTCCATACATTCTGTCACACATCTGTCACACATCTGAAATCCTTTTTGTCCTCTCTGTTAAACCCTTCTGTCTTAAACCTCCTTCCATTCACAGAGAAGGAATGCCTGGGCACATGTGTTCAGAACATGCAGCAGTCCGATGATCTGTCCCCACTGGAGATTGTGGAGATGTTCGCCGGCCTCTCCTGCTTCCTCAAGGACTCCAGTGATGTGTCACAGACCCTGCTGGACGATTTTCGAATGTGCCAGGGTTATGCCTTCCTCTGCGATCTCATGCTCAGGTACAACTTTGAACTTCACTCCCTCAGCTAACATTTTGCTTGTTCCTTGAGTGTGTCCAATGAATATTCATACAAGTTCTTTCTGGATGCAGACTGGAGCAGGCCAAGGAGGACGAATCGAAAGATGCACTGAAGGACCTGGTCAACCTGGTCACCTGCCTAACTACATATGGGGTGACAGAGCTGAAACCTGCAGGCCTGACAACCGGAGCCCCCTTCCTTCTGCCTGGCTTTGTTCTCCCACAGCCCTCTGGGAAAGGTATGTTAATGGTAGCAACTGCAGCTAGCTGATCATTAAAATTCATTTTTCTGCTTTCATAATTCATAATTTCATAGTTCCATAACTAGCTGCACTTTTATTGATGAACCAGACATGTACTTAGATTTAGCGGTCCTGGGGCTTGCTCACAGTAATAATTAGCTGGTACTGGAATGTCAGTGACTACACGACTCATAGGTATCTGTTCTTGATCAGTTTGTTTTGCTTCAGCGAAAAACGTCCCCTCCTTAATAAAAGGAGACATTACCTTTTCCTGTCTGTCACTTATTCATCTCTCTGATCTGAGTGGAATGCCCTTAATTAAATGAAAATATGGCAAACCTTCCAGGAAGTGTTCCAAGTTGCATGCTGCATGCTGCATGCAAAGTGTCACCGCAGCCAGCTATACTTTCATCCATCCACTTTTAGATCTTACAATTTCATTTTCTTTGCACTGAGATGCCGAAACTTGAATTTTGCCATCTTTTAATGTCGGTTGATGACATGTATCTTGAGTCATGCGTGCTTTCTTAAACAGAAATTTGGTAGTTACCTTACGCGCTGGCGTCCTTCAGTCTGTCCGTACAAGCATGTGAACACAGCCAAGGATTTTGTACTTACACGCTAATAGACACAAAGCAGCAATCCATCAAGATCATTGGTTTTACTGATATTGAGCTTCAAGTGAATGTCATTGCAACATGTGACAACAAGTTCTCTATCGGTCCTCTGTATGCCTCTGTAAAAATAGTCTCCTAATGAAGACTGCATGTTTCTCACTGGCTAAGAGAGTGTTAAGAGACAGACTAACACATTGTTGTGTGTTTTTTCATGAGATGGAATGACAAAAACAAAAATATGCTGTAGAATAGCAGAGCTTATCGTTAAATGCTAAATTCTGCTATCTCCAGATATATCTGAGAAGGTTGAATAAGGGGAAGGAGGTGTCAGATATTTCAAATAAATGTTGTGACATTTTGTAGTGGACACAAGACAGCCAAAGCAAAACAACAACACCCGACAGCAGACTGATTAAAGACATGGTATAGTGCATCTCTCCAGTTGTCATCATCTAATGAATGAAACTTTGACAGTAAATGTCAAGGAGTTAAGATGTTCTCTCCCTCCCCCATCCAGGATACATCCCAGTGATTTTCTGATCACAAGCTCATCTCTTAAATCCCCACTCTCCCACCAACTCAGTTTACCCAAAATCCTGAAACGAGAGGAATTCGTTGCGGCAAAGACGTCTTGTATACCCCTACCACCGTATCGCCCCGTCAGATCTTAATCCCTGAAATGACTTTGATGCTTGGCTGATCTCAGTCAGCTTAACCTGTTTACAGACACCATGGCAACTCTGCCGCCTGTCACACTGCTGGAGACGAATGCCTGAAGCCTCCTGCATACAAATGGGCTCTTTTGAGTCCAGAGACGCTTTAGTGGTTCAGAGAATTGTCTTGGGGCCACATTTTTACTTCTACTGCCCAAGAACTTGTCCCCAGTGTCCTTCTGTCTTGCATCCCCCTCTTCTTTTTTCAGTTTTTATGTTAAAGAAACAGGATGATCTTTATATGAGCAGTCAAATCCACCTTACATCCAAAATAATTATAACGCATTCATGCTTCCTTTATAACAGCACAATGTGAACAAGCTGTGAAATACAAATGGGAGTGCCTGCAGTCTTGTTTACACTTGTTACACAATAACGTTTTTTTAATCCATAAAACAACATTTTAAAATGGGAATAGAGAATATTGAGATAACTCTGACAATGCTACTTTCAACGATATGTGACTCTGGAGCTCATTATCCAAATCAGCAACTAAAAATAGACCTGACAATTATACTGTATCATACTGTATCAAGCATATATGATATACTGTCAAAGAAAATTAAAAACATAACCCAAAATATTATATACTAAGATACTCACAAAGAAATACAGAATATAAACAAAAAACTAATACATTGAAAAACAAAGAGCTCAAATATATTAAGAGATGATGTTGTACTTAACACAGTGCAAAGCCCTCGCTATACTTCTCTTTTAATAAATATCAAACATTTTATACACTCGGTGTTGTGTCAGTTTTCCCTGTGTCCCCTATTGTTATTATATTATCAGAATGTGAAGTACTAGTAGTAGTAGTAGTTTGTGACAGTACATCTGTTAAAGAGACTGTAAAGAGTTTGAAGTAGACTTTAAACACATATGCTAAAATATTTCCAGTTGAACAAGTTTTAATGCTACAAGTAGCTGTATAGTGTCGTGACCTCCCACTTTCTAACCTCATACACTCTGGCAATAACAGAGCCACGCACACACACACACATACACACACACACACACACACACACATTCACACACACACGCACACGAGCACACAAGCACACGGGGCATTCACTCATATACGCACTCGTGTTTACCCACCAAATGACAGCTCCAGCTGTGTGCAGAGTCATTACCAGGAGCCATCATGGTGTGAGGGTCCGCTTACACGCCTAATTAGCCGCGCCACATTCACTTAAGGGCTATGTGTGCTTTGGTGTGTGTGTGTGCTGACACACGTCCTCAAGACTATTTTGTACATGTTTGTGTGTGTGAATTATAGTTTGTGGTTTTATGTTAGCTACTCAACCCCAAAATGGAGGTCAGATTATGTGTGTAATGTAGTTCATGGATAACATCCATCCATCATGCTCTTGCACTTAAACCTTTCTCTCTATCCTTCCATTCTAAATTAAGGACACACCACCACCTCATGTTTTAATTGACTTAAAATATTTCAGTTTTTACCCCCAAAACACATAGGACCTAAATAAAGAACTGTCTAGTAAATGTTGCCATCAAATAGAGGTATTTTCCCATGGTGCTTTATCACTAAAATGCTGCGTTGACAAAGCAAAGTGGAAACATTTATCTTTAAACAATGTAAATGGATGATGATGATGAGGGATTATGTTGAAGGAGCATTACCTACAAGTTAGACCAGTCCTGCTGCAGTGTGAAGCGACAAAATGGATGTCATTTTAGTTTCTTTGGAGTCATTCAGAAACATTTTAAAGAACAATTTCATGCAAAATAAAAAAGGGTTCCTCTGTGTGATTTTATTATCATTGTTCTGTAAGAGCAAACAGGAATATAATCCTTCTGAACAAAAGGACCATATAAACCTATTAAAGAACTGAAAACACATGAGTCATTTACTAAATAGCAGTAAATAACTTTTATAAAGATAATTCATCCCAAAACTCCTGATTGTTTGACTGCTATGCTGCACTGCCTTCTGGCTTACTGATGCACCCCTTTTAAAGCAAATTAGGGCACCTTATTGTTTGTTTTGTAGGTTAAAGCATCTTAACAGGGTTTGGGGTTTCCTTTGGCTAAATATTAGACTAGATGCTGTGAAAAGCTGTGAAAAGATATGTAACTCCCCTCCGTGCCATGAGATTATATTTCCCAGTGTGACTCTCCCTGCAGTTGCTGCTCTTTGGGTTTAATGCACCTCTAGGGCATTTTGGTCTCATTGCATGTAACATCAGGAGTGCTCTCAGATGTCCGCTTTCAGTGTAGCCAGGGAGGTTTCAAGGCCAAGAATCCCGTTCTTGTATCGCTGGATCGAGTCTAGCAGAATCATATGTAGGTCTGAGTGTGAGAAATGTAAATGTGTTTTCAGCTTCCATCTTTCCACTCTGTGTTTTTAATGCTGTTGTGCTTTAAATTCATACACAAAGCAAAGCAGAGGGATGTTTCCACCCACTTTGTTTTTTGCTTCCATTATTGCCCCAACCAGGGTCATTATAAATTTATTTAATTTACTTTCTGATCAGTCAGTTTTATTTGTTTTGTCTCTTACCTTTTCTCCCTTTTCATCTCTTCTCTCTCCAGGCCACACAGTGCGTAATATTCAGGCTTTCTCTGTGCTACAAAACGCCTTCCTGAGGGCTAAAACCAGCCGCCTGGCCTGCATGCTCCTAGATGCCATCGGAAACATCTACGCAGCAGAGCCTGCCAACTACTTCATCCTGGAGTCTCAGCACACCCTGTCGCAGTTTGCAGATCGCGTGGCCAAGCTCCCGGAGGCCCAGGCCAAGTACTTCGAGCTGCTGGAGTTTGTCGTCTTCAGCCTCAACTACGTGCCATGCAAGGAGCTCTTCAGCGTCAGCGTGCTGCTCAAGTCGAGCACGTCGCACGCCTGCAGCATCACATCTGTTCGGACGCTGTTGAAGCTTGCCAGGCACGACCCGGTGTTCAATGATGTGCTTCGGGAGGTTGGCCTACTGGAGGTGCTGGTCAACCTGCTGCACAAGTACGCTGCCTTGCTTAAAGATCCAACCACGCAACAGCAACCACACAATAATGACCAAGGTGAGTAGCGTCTTTGATATTCTTTCTTATTTATGTGATTGGTGAAAATGTGCAGAGTGGACTGTTATGGGGCTGCAGAATTAATCCTACTTCCTTGATTTTATTTGTAACAAAATGTTTTGAAGTGTGCTACATGTAAAGTCATTAACCTAGCAGTGGCAGACCAAAACGGGATGGGGTGATCTAAACTGTGACTAAAACATATCATGATTAGGGACCATTCTAAATTTGGACCAAATAGTTAACACTGTATATTTTGCAAAATGCAAATATGATTCCAATGACTGCTTGGTTCAGAAATCAGTCAATGAGTTTTTAAAGATTAACCTAAAAACAGGCACACTGTGAGAAGTTAAACCATTGAAGGTCAATAAATAGAGGTTTTTTTAACAGGTGTTGATGTGCTTTTTAAAGAGCCTAATAGTTTCAGGTCAGTATTATTGAAATAGTTTTGTAGTAGTGCTGAGGAAAAATACACCACTCCATTTTAGATCTGTAAACGCAAACCAGAAAGTCAAATCAACAGTCCAGGACTAAAGACCAATTCAGTGGCACCATACAGAATAATATCTAAGCCTTGAAAAACCCCACAGGCTGTTTAACTCATTTAGCTACAAGCTAAATGGATCTTACCAACTACAGGCTTGACCTGAGATGCACTGGAAGAATCAAGAGCAGATTATAAAGCCATTAGAGCTAAAAATGTACATTTCTACAAATATAGACCGTCGGAAAATTAAATTCTGTTTTCCTTCTACTGTGTTATTGCCCTTTGGTAGAAGTATTCCTTGTCCTCATTTTTTTACTGCATGCCCTTCATTATATCATTAGTGTTATTTGCTCACAGTGTGTATTTACTGCAGTCATGATGTCATCTGATCCTAACCTTTGTTTTCCCTCCGTCTTTAGCTGATTGTAAAAACAACACTGTGGCAGAGGAGCAGAAGCAGTTGGCTTGGCTGGTGATGGAGACACTGACTGTGCTCCTGCAGGGCTCCAACAACACTAATGCAGGTACGCACACGCGCACACACACACTTACTGTGGATTGGTAGTTTCTCAGAATGTGTCTTAACGGTCTTAAGATGGGTATTAAAGATATGAAGAGGATGTTTTTTGATAATTTAACCAACTGGACCTCCTCTCCTTTATTCCAGATACCCTTTTTGAACTTCTTTAACTCTTTCATTTCAGTCAACAGCAAAAATGAGGAAATATAATTAAAACTGCAAGCAGTGATAAACGGGCCCTGACTACAAAGTATTCCTAGGGACTGCGTTTTAAGGGGCACGCCATTGCCGACACCCATAAACAAAGCTAAACGTTTGAATGTTGTGATAAGAGGCGAGTTTTTGAGCATGTTTATGCCTTCAACAAAGCAATATACTTTAGGTGTAGAATGAAAGAATAATCATTCCTTGCATTTCAAGAGGGCCTTCGCGCCGCTTGCTTCTTCGGCCCTAAAAAAAGCTTCAAACGAAACTAACCTCACTTTAAAGGGTGTTCCTTTACCTCACTCAGTGTCCTGATTTTTTTGCCAAAACAAGTGCAAATGGACATTTGTTTCTGCATGTATCCACCATACTGATGTGTCCTTGAGCAAAGCACTTATTCTCTACCATCTCTAGAGATGCTGACCTCTGACCTGTCTGTTTAGATGGAGGGGAAAGACAATTTTCCTCGATCAATGAAGTATCCTATTACAATTATTTAAACATCCATCTAATCCCATATGACTGCTGACCGTGTGTGTGTGTGTGTGTGTGTGTGTGTGTGTGTGTGTGTGTGTGTGTGTCTCTCTCTCTATCTGACTGTGTGTGTTGGCGAGCCGTAGAAAAATTTATTGATGAAACACAAACATAACCAACAGGTTGCACAGTGACAGCTAACAGCTGTCTTTGACCTTGATGACTGGTTGGCTTCGTCATTAAAACAGGATGATGAGTGATGATGTTTGAAGCCCTCCACTCTGACACATTGATTACATTTACATTTTACGCTTGAGGCTCTCAGCTCACTTGCCCGTCTTATCTCGAGAGACTTGAAATGCGTGCAACTGTAGGAGGAAATTCAGTGTGTCAAGAAATTAGAAGAATGATACTAAAAGTTCAGGTCAGAGCAGGGTCAGTAAACAGACTGAGATTTCAGATAAACATAGATCAGCAACGTCACGAGCAACCAGTTTTTTAAAGATGGTTTATCCGTTTCAATTGACTTTACAGCATCCACATGATGAAACTTAATGACAAAGCTCAGGCTTTCAGTTTGAATAGAAAATAAAAAACCTCCCACTCTTTTGTGAAGGTCTAAAATAAGCATCCAATCACTGCACAGTCTGTCACACAGTGGGTGCCAAAACAGCACAAGCCAAGGTCAGAGTTTTATCTCGCCAAGTTTCACCAAAACCCGAACATCAATCTCTCACAACTCACTTGCAAAATGACATTACAGACATTTTCAGTCGATTTTGCCTAATCAATTAAAAGGGAATTTAATTTGAATATATTCCTAGCAATGCAATTGCTAATAGAAATAGCTAAATTAAAATAAATGGCTAAAATGAAGCATATAAAAGGATATGTCAAATCATTCTCTGGATCCAGCCTCTGATGTCTGGACTTGCCGCTTTTTTTTACTTTGATATTACTGTAAATCAAATATCTTTGGGTCTTAAAAGAAAATGTGAGCTCTGGGCTCTTTTTTGTAACAGTATGCTCATTATATCCTGGCCTGGGCTCAGTTAAAATCTTTAAATGAACCAAAAAGACTTGATTTCTGTGCCTGTCCACCTCCTCTGACCTTTCTGTCCTTCTGTCTCCCAGCTCTGTTTAGGGAGTTTGGCGGCGCTCGCTGTGTCCACAACATCGTGAAGTACCGCCAATGTCGGGAACACGCCCTGCTCATCATCCAGCAGCTCGTCCTGTCGCCCAGCGGAGACGACGACATGGGAACACTGCTGGGCCTCATGCACTCTGCTCCGTCCAGTGAACTACAGCTGAAGACGGACATACTGCGGGTAATGACAAACTGTCCCTGTGTCACACACTCAGTTACTCAAATTATTCAAATTATCTTATTCTTCAGGTTGGATCATTTTAATCAGTTTTAAATATACATCATTTTACTGAATGTTTAATTTGTTCCAAAGGCTTTGTCTCATGGGATTATATTACTCATATTGTTAATATTTAGTCTGGAAGACTATAAATCTCTTTGGAGAATTCTTTAACTCAAATATGATCCGTTTTTTTGCTAAAATGTAAACTTTATCTTGATGGAGTGTAATGTATAGGAGAAGAATTTCAGCACAAGCAAACCTTAGTTTTAGTGAGAACACTGAGTGAAAGGAAAGTCTGTAATTTAAAAAAATCAATATGCATTTGAAGCCCTGCATACAGTAATTGCTTCAAACCGGGGGGCAGTAAGTGCAAGGTGCACATTAAGGCACACAGACACATACACATACACATACACACAAACCACACACACACACACACACACACACACACACAGGATGAGCGGCTCATTTTCTGAAGCATAATTGCATTTTCAAATTCCACTCCTTCAGACGAGGTTATTCTCACGCCTTCTGAAAGCGTCTGGATTAACCCCTCAGCATTTTTTCCCCAATTCCACTAATCAGGGATTTTAATTATCACCCCCCAAAATGATCTAATGACTGGAAAAGAATTTACATAAATTCCAGTTTGAGTAAAATCTTTTTTCCTCGCTTGTCATAGGGGTTTATGTACTGTTGACAGGAACACACTGCAGACACACAAATAGATCTCCAAATTAATCTGATTAGTCTTGTGAAAGTGCACATTTAACCCTGTAATCTTTCAGGAGGGCACAGACAAAAACCTGATGTGTTGTGTGTAATCCTCAAGGCCTCCTCACGGCTGGTGAAGTAGTCACCCGAAAGCTAAATGTTACCAGCATACATCGCAGACTGGTGGTAATTTCCCAGTTTGGAGAACAGGAAGAGGATGTGTTCAACATCCTGTCAAAAACAGACCACTGTGCTGAGACTGGCGGTATTTTAATGCAGCAGGAAACAGCTGGCTCAGCGGTGCTACGCATCATTGTTTTTACTTCTCGTTTGTTCTCTCTTCTTCCACTGGGATGAATCATCATATCTGAAACTATGTCAATGACTTTGCACAATATAGTTTGAATATATGTGTCACATCCATTCCCTTGTAGAAATTGGCAAAATGGATACAATTCTCTATTAAGATATAAGAGTATCAAATGTGTTAATAATTTGTGTTCTATTATTTTTCTCTGTTTAGTTGTATCCATCACTGAGATTTCTGTTGCCACTGCAGTAGAGCAGACTCTAAATGCATTTTATTTGGGGCTCAAAACATTGAACATGTTTTTTTGTGTTTTCAACAGCAGCATGTTTTTTTCCTGAAACAGTGTTCCCATAATCCCACTGCTTCTGCTGTTGACAGATTTCATCAGAGCTACCTTTTAATGAAGAAATAGTCCTCATGACAACTGTTTACGGCTTGTTCTGACAACTAGTAGAAACAGACACGAGAGTGTCTTGGGGAAAGAAAATATTGCAGTTAAGATTTTGAACATTCACCTATTGTTATTGGTGCTGTGGCCTAAATTTTAACGGAAAGAATGTCTTGCAACCTTGGCAAATGGTAGAAATAAACATCTTCATTGTGTTGAGAAGTGAAAGCAGGTTATTTTAGGACTATGATGAATTAGTGTTTCTGAAGTAGATGGCGCTCTAATGATAACATGCTAGTTTTTTTTGATAATATAGATACACAACAAATGAGGCAATCTGAAATGAAGTGACATCACAATGGGGACCGAACTGAGATTTTTGCCAGTGTTCTTGTTGTATTCTTTGCTGTGATACTGATAATGTGGTGACATGTTTACAATGCTTAGAAGTATTAACTTACCCTATCATACAATATTGTATACATATTGTATGTCTTTTCCCGATCATGCCAACATTGTTTGTATCAAAAAAAGAAGCTTGGAAGTTTTTCCTGCAAAGTGGTACTGATCCCTACATAGTGTCACGATCCACTTCACCTTTGTCATTCAAAAGCTTCATCTGCTGTTGATCCCAGACGTTTTCTCCACTTTTCAGTTGCCAATTAAAACTGTTTTCTGTCACAGCCATTCTCTGCTCTCGGGCTGTTTTTAGGTCCCCACACTCATATCTAGGTTACAGTTTGATGTTTCAGTTGAGGTTGCTTGCAAATGCGAATAATAAATCTTTGAAAAATGTAGGGAATAAAAAACATCCAGCCGGTGCAGCGAGACAAAGAAACCCACAGGGGCTCATAAATGTGTTTCCCTGCCTAAAAAGAATAAAAGGGAAATGAGTAAATGAATATAGATATGACTGAATGAGACACCAAAAAACAACTGACATGAAAACTCAAAATGGGGGAGAATAATTTAGTAACAAGATTTAAAATAAGTAAGTGATTAAAATGATGTGAAACAGGGTTTGTGTGACTTCATCAGAATAAACTAATGTACCTCAGGGACAGCAATATGTAAACCAGTATCCAAAAGTCATACTTGAATAAAAGTAAATATATCGTGTTAAAATATTATTTTAGTAAAAGTGAAAGTCACCCATACAAATGGTTATGAAGTGAAAGTCTGATATGACATGTACTTAAATAGAAAAAGTAACTTTCTGGTAATAAATGCACTTAAATATCAACACTACAAGTAAAAGTAGGTTGAACATACATTTGCATAAATGTATAAACTGTATATTTAGTGTTGACTTGGCATTACTTGCGCTGGTGGTACCGACTTGGTCAATTATTGGATCTGATATTCAGCATTTTCAGTTTCAGTGTTTTTATCTATGAAATTGCGGATTTAATAGATGAAAATGTGCTGCTTTGGCTCTGATGCATATACAGTACATAAAGTGGAGTAAAAAGTAAGTTCCCCTCCAGATGTAGTGGGCTGGAAGTGTAACACAGCATTAAATTGAAGTACAAGTACCTTAACGTTGCACTTAATTAAAGTACTTGAGTAAATGTACTTAGTTATCTTCATCACTGATAAAAACTAATGATTTCTCTTTACTAGATTTCTTTTACCTATTTGCAAACGGCTCATCGTAGTCGTGAAATAAAGAATTTAAACTCCAGTCATCTCTCTCTCTTCTCTTCAGGCTTTGTTAGCGGTGTTGCGTGAGAGTCACCGCACCCGGACAGTGTTCCGCAAGGTTGGCGGTTTTGTCTACATCACTTCTTTACTGGTGGCCATGGAGCGGTCACTGTGCCAGCCGCCGCGACATGGCTGGGACCGTGTCAACCAGAACCAAGTCTTTGAGCTTCTGCACACCGTCTTCTGCACGCTTACCGCCGCCATGCGCTACGAGCCCGCAAACTCCCACTTCTTCCGCACGGAGATCCAGTATGAGAAGCTGGCCGATGCTGTGAGGTAAGGTCTACCTCCTTAGACCTTTGTCAGTGAATGGAGTACTGTCCTTAGAGTTGAATTTGTCTTTTGTCAAGTTACCACAGTCCTTTAACTACCAGGATAACAAACATAACAATCTGCTGATGTAGGCCAAGAGATATGATTAAAAGGTCAGGAAGAAAGAAATGGTCATGAATTTAGTAAAGATTTTTTTTTTTTGGTCAAACTATTCAGATTTTTTGTTGTGTGAACGCTATTGTACACTATTCACACTATTGTAGCGTAGAGGCAGGATAGCGCTCAAAGAACATCTGAAGTGTCTTCTTTGGTGTTTTTTTTAATTCCCCACTGTAGGAAAATTCACGACATATCAAAGTCCAGTTCTGTCGGTAGTCAAGTCAAGTCGGTTTAATTTATATAAACCAAAAATCCAAATTGGCACAGGGAGCATTACAAACTGTACAGTGTGAGAAACTGTCCTTAGACTCTAGATTCAAGTAAGGAAAAACTCCCCCCACCCACGCACCAACAAAAACAACAAGTAAACCTTGTGGCAGTCTGTCCTTGTCCTTTTTAAAACCAAACTTTCCTCATGTTAACCATTTCTCTCTACTTCCAACCAGGCTGCTGGGCTGTTTCTCAGACACGAAGAAGCTCGGTCCCACAGGCGTGTTCCCCTCCAATGCCCAGCCTTTCCAGAGGCTGCTGGAGGACGAGGCTGCCCCCGGAGGCTGCGCAGGAGACAGTGTCTGTCCCACACTCAAACACTGCAGCAAGCTCTTCATCTACCTGTACAAGATGGCCACAGACTCATTTGACAGGTCAGTGGATGTCAGGAACTGGGCATTTTGATGCTCAGACGTTAAGTGAAGCAAACAAAAGGGTCAACACATTTCACACTACACGTCTTAAGTAGTTTTATCCTACAGCTAAATGCCAAAAGGTCACCACCTTATAGTAGGAAATCAGTCTTCTCTGTTCAGACGATAACCAGCAGTTAGCATGGCTCCCTCAGTGGTGTATATAGTATGTTGCACCATAGATTACAACAGAAGGGTCAAACATAACTTGGAGGCTGTCATCTCTTTGCGTGTAGTCAGGATATTGAGCCTAATTAATGAATTACGTCAACATGTTTTTCATCTTCTGTCAGTGGTTAAATACAAAATACGTAAACAGTTTAGTGAGTGTTTTTCCTAATGTAAAAGAGAATCAAGGAGTTTTTAGTTCAAGCTCAGTAGATTGCTTCCACATGTTCCTTGTGAACATTTCTGCAGTAGATTAAGGACCTCACATTTTTCTCTTCAATCCTTTAACATGTTGGAGTTCCTAATAAAACCCACAACTTATTTTTCTTCCTCTTGTGAGCATCCATTGTGATGCTTTTGGCCTCATTTGAATCTTGAAAGAACCCTCTATGAAAATGTTTTTGACATTCAGGATCCAATTTATTAAGTCAGAGGGGAATTATTGTTAAAAAACACAACTTGGAGATCGAAACTTTTTTGTACAAGTGAAAAGAACATTTGGAGGCTGTGCTCAGTCAGTTACCTCTGTGTGTTCTGAAAGTGTTAAGCAGGTCCACAGCTGTGTTGACCTCATTCATGTCATACTGTACAGTCACACTTCGGCTCTTCAGCTGAGACACACACAGCTGAGCTCTGGTAGCTGAAAACGTTAATAAAGAAGTGTGCTGTGGCTCTGACTCAGTTGCACAGCCAGGTAGTGTTGTCACTGTATTTTCCACTGTGACACCAGAAAAAAAATGACTGTATATCAATAAAGAGTTGACAAAGATAGAAATACACATTGTGTAACTATTTAAGGTTTGCTGGGATTGAGCTGAAAATATGTCTCGATGCTGTTCTGGTTGATTAGACTTGATCACCGGTGCAGTTAAGACACAGACTGCTCAATCATGGGTTACAATCTTCTTTTGCCATTTCTTCTTCTCTGCATGTGTGCGACACCTGGAGGCAGTTTTGTTTGCAGTGCTAAAAGTTTCAAACTCCAGCAGTATTACATTTGCAGTCCTTGGTCACTATGACAACACTACACACCTTTCTCATGTGTAGTTGTAGCTGGCGTCATGCATGTGCTCCAGCTGTAGCTCTGATCCTGGTTCTCCTTTCAGCTTTCCACTAACAGCTTCTTTCCTTCTTTTCTCTCTTCCTCTTTTTCCTCCTTTAACCTCTGGTGCTGTCTGGCTGTTCATCCTCGGCCCGGTCCATCTGCGCGGCTGCATGTGTGGGTGTGTGTGCACATGGGTGTTTGAATACCTGTGCTTTTATGTGTGTGTATGTGCATGCATGTGTTTGAATGTGTTTCCCTGCCTGTGCCCTTTACCTCTGAATGTGTGTGTGTGTGCGCGTGTGTGTGTGCGCGTGTGTGTGTGTGTGTGTGTGCGCTGCCATGCAGTCGTGCGGAGCAGGTGCCTCCCTGCCTGACTCATGAGACCTCGCTGCCCTCGCCGTGGGGCACGCCAGCACTCGCCAGGAAGAGGTAGCTACAGCGCTCTGCCACTTTCCTCACCCTCATCCCTTCCTCTCCATTTTCCTCACTGTTAGTTGACACTAAGTTCTTGTTAAGACTGCCAACCCACATGTGTTTTTGGGCTAAACAGGATGATGTCCAGATTGATTTTGGAAATCTAAACAGCAAAAAAAAGTGTCCACAGGCTCCCCAACCTCAGCTTCTGTTCAGGCAGAGCTAGAAGCTCATGACACCTACGTCGTTACCACAGCACCAATGCAGTTAGGTTGGTGATGTTTGGATACACAGATCTAATCTGATCATTTGCAAATAACATCCCGAACAGTCTGGCTACAGGATCAAATCTGGTTTGCTGGCTGTGTGAGCGATGCCAAAGAGCACACAAAAGTGATAAAATGATCATGAACCATTCTGCTACATGAATCAGTTAGCAAATCATGCAGATGTGGCCAGGTGCTAACCATCAGCCGAGTTACTGAGATGAAACGGTTTACTGCGAATCAAACAGGAAAGTAGAAGAAGGAAGTCAGATTTGGGCAAAGTGTTTTCATACATTTTCCAGCCAACATACCGAATATTTGATGGTTCCTACTTCTCAAATATGAGGATTTGATGCTTTTCCTTGTCTCAATTTGTGAAATTGTGATTGCCATTTTGTTATTTTATTCTAGTGATTTATAAGCAAATAATTCCTTGATAAGGTTTAACATGGATAATGAAAATTGTGAGTTGATGCCTTTGAGTGATAGAAAATTATAGGAAATTCGGCAAATCCTCACATTTAACAAATGGCTCAATCAATAAATTAATCATCAAAATTGCTGCAAATTGACTAATTATTTTAGCAAGAGTTTCTATTGCCATGAAAGAACAAATGATTTATCAGCTGTAACACAATCTGCCTCATAGGTTTTTGCTATCATCTTAAAATGTGTTCTTGATTTTAGTTTAAAGTCTTAAATCTGAGATCAAAACCTTGGATAATGGATAGAACGATCAATATGACTCAATCTGGAAAAAATGTGACATGGTCTGCTGGACGCAGCGGAAAATCACTCAAAAATCAGGACTGTGTGACAAACCAACTTAAATAGAATTAAATGAATCACTTTGAGATATATTTTTCTTGTCAACACAGAGAAATGTCAGTCTCATCACTGTATTTGAAACATTTTTCCATAGCCACTCTCGGGCAGTGAGAAGAGTACAGACTCAAATTACTGTTGGTCTAAAGTAGGCATTTTCCTCCTCATCACATTCCTCCTCACTCTCCTGCTCCTCCCCCTCCTTTTCTTCTCTTTTCTCAACTGAAGCCCCCCAACATGCACACAAACCCAGACTCTGCTGCTAGTTGAATTTAATTTATAAAAAGAAAAAAGGTTGTTTTAAGTGTACTCTGTCTTGAGTTAGCTGTAATAACTGTCAAGGTGAATCTGGGGGTCTCTTCTCAGTCACCCCTTCTGTCTGCCTGGATCAGCTCCAAGGCTGCATATTCATGAGGTGGACTAATTTGACAACAAGACATGATGAGACCCTCATCCTTGTTTGTGAACTTCACCAAAAGCTCTTCCTTTTGTTTTTTACAGTATTTCAGCTTTATTACCATCATTCAGCAAATATAGAAGAGTCTGTGATTGTGATGATATTTCATTGGATTGTTAAAACTGTTTTCTGTTCTGTAAATTTTTTCAGAACATATAAGATGTGAGCACAGTGAGACGCGTATTACTTTGGATTTGTTTGGTTTGATTCAAATGAAAACGTGTCCCATGATTTAATCTCCATTCAAATGATACTTAGCAGCCCCAAAACATATTGTGAACTGAGCTTTGCCTCGAAGAAAACGGCAGCAGTTTGCGATACAAATGCTGCAATTAATGTTTTGATTATGCAGTTGACACAGCAAGAGCTTTATGTTTAACTAACAGTGGTTAGTCTGAAAACTGTGTGTATATATTATTACTGCTGATATTTTTACTGCTGTCCCCTTAGATGTCCACACTAAGGTGGTTAAATCTAAAAACAGAAAATAGTAAAAATAGTAGTTTTTAGGTCATTTTCGTTAAGACCGCCGTCCAAATTAAAATGCTTGATTAACAGGAAAAAAAGGCTATGTTGCTCAAACAAAACTATTCTATCATAGCTAATCCTATTTTTTTCTAACAATGTCTTTATTGATTTTAACAACAACTGATTCCATGCTTACAAATATAATATACTCACTTAACAGTATATTTTCTATCTATAAACAAATGAACAAAAATACAGGACATCTAGACAAGATTTCTAGCAACTGAAGATTAATGCTAAAAAGCTAAAAACAAAAGAAAATGAACCAAAACATTTATTTTTTGTTGGGGATTATATTATGGTGACGCACTTCAGTTTAAGCACAGTGTTATAAGTGAAAGCCTTTGATGAATTTGGACGTCACAGAATGCTACTTACATTAATTCACTTGGCACTTCCATCATATGAACAAAGTCTGTCTACATAACAAATAAAAGGACAAGTTGCATTTTTCAGTATGTTGTGGGTCAACGTATGAAACAATAGTTTTGAGTGTACAGATAAAATTAGACTGATTGTGAGTCAAAAAACATTTGGATGTGTAGTTGTAAGGTTTCATTTGCAATTACATCTTTAATCAGCAGTTTGGTTTCTTTGTTTTTCTTTGCCTTTCTCATGTGCAACCGTTTGGTTTCCCTGACTTTGATTTCAGTTCAAACACACAGCAGTTTGTTTTCTCTTTGATTTAGATATTCAGACATCAGATTCGTTGCTAATTTTTTCGACAAACTTGTTTATTGTCCTTGTTCATGATATTAGGACAGGAAACCTTTTTTCTCATCTACCACTTCCTGATAGCATAAAACAGTTCATGTTTATGTTGCCACCTGCCAGATGCAGGTCAGCTTTGTCTGTGGCCACAAACTTTATCCCCCCTTGTCTTACAACGCAGGAGATAATACCTGAGAAGTTCAGTTGTATTCTAAAAACAATTAAAGTGGTTGCTGTGAACAAGAACAACCCAGTTAAGTTTCCTGCTCCACATCCAACCCCTCCAGCACTTTATGCTGACTCCAGCCCTTTCCAGCACGGCGTCTCTCCTGAGGGGGGATTTGCCACTCTGTAATTTGCATCGCAGCAACGCGCCTATTTTGTCTAATTGCCTGACTGCAGGCCCCAGCAGATATCCTGCTCTCTGCTATTTGCACATGAGGAAGGGCTCTGTGCTTTGGGTAAAATAGTAGCCGACTGACACCCTGATCTCTGAAATGTGAGGATAGCTGAGTCATGTTAATTAAAGTTGGAGTGTTAAATACAATGCTTCGGGGCGCCGTTTAGCTCGGTTGGTAGAGCGTGCGCCCCATGTGCCGAGGCTCTGCAGCGGACCTGGGTTCGACTCCCGGCCTGGGTCCCTTTGCTGCGTGTCACTCCCCCTCTCTCTCCCCCTGTTTCCTGTCATATCTTCAGCTTACCTGTCAGTAAAGCCATAAAAAGGCCAAAAAAATATTTAAAAATAAATAAATAAATAAAAAATAAATACAATGCTTCTATTTATTCAGTGACGTTATTATTTCAGTTGTCATTATAAGAATTTTGACTAAGCCATTAAAAGGTTTTTTGCTGGCAGAATTTGTGACTGTAAATCTGAATATTAAGCAGCCACTTCCCTTACTTTTGTGAGCCAGTTACATATTTTACAGTCATGCAGTGCCTCCAGATAACTTCTGAGGCTTATAGAATAAGCACTTATATCCTACAACCCAAATTTCCCTTCACATAGCTCGGGGCAGGTGCTAATATCCCACCTCAGATTGAAAGAAATTGGTTTGTTGTTTTAATCATTATTATTCACAGAACCTTGTTAACAGGGATCAGCATGGGCCTCTCTTGCTAAACAAAATGCCAAACACAAAAATTCTAGGATTCTTCTTGTGTGACAAAAAGAAAATCAAAACCTTAAAAATACCACCCCACCTACATTCTGCAGCTAGAAGTTGTTCATGTTTTCATGTGGTAGATGTGTCCGTGTTGACTCAACTGGATTTAACTAAGTGTGACTTTTTCCCTCCCTATGCTTCCAGACATGGCTACTATGGCACATCAGGCCCGCCCGCCCCGGTCAAAGTCCTGACAGACCTGAAGCTCCACCTAGCCAACCCCTCCCATCCCATTTCCTCCTCATCCTTGTCCGATATGGTGGTCATTCACCCGGGTGCCGTCCTGGCTATGCTGGACCTGCTGCCCTCCGTCTCCTCCGACAGCCAGCCAGAGGTGAGGAAACGCAAGAAGGAAATGTGCTGACATGTACTTCCTGTTAAAATGGGCGAAGAGGTTACATGCAGGGCAGGAAAGTTCCTTTTGTTTTTTTTGTTCCTTTTTATGTCAGTTGGCCAGACAGCCTGTTCTCAGCATTCATGTATCTTAAAGAAGACCAATTATACTTTTTCCCTTTTTTCTTTTCCATCAGTGTTTTATATAGGTTTTTATGCATGTAAAAGATCATTAAAGTTAAAAAGTCCATGCCTACAGAAGCGTCCCTCTCCCATAGAAAACACTGCTCCTGAAGTGCTCGGCTGCAGCACTGGACAGAATACGTTTTTTGAGCATTAAATCATGTAAACCTATTTTAGAAGTAACCAAATATCAAATGATAAACCTGAAAATTGACATAATATGTCTACTTTGAAATAAAAAAAAAATCATAGAGTAAATTAAGAGAATAATAATCACATGAATAATTAAATAATGTGCAATTAATGCCTCATAAATGAAGGAAACTTCCTCTTCCTCCAGCATGCCCTCGACCTACAGCTGGCAGTGGCCAACATCCTCCAGCTCCTGGTGAACAGTGAGAGGAACCAGCAGGTGCTGTGTGAAGCTTGCCTCCACCAGCGGCTGTTGCAGCGCTGCAGTCAGGCCCTGGGTGACGAAGACCATCCACTGCACCCGCCGCTGCAGAGGATGTTTGAGAGGCTGGCTTCACAGGCCCTTCAGCCAATGGCCCTCAGGTACTGACAATTTATTTGTTTTATTCTTATCTCGTTGTGGCTACTACCTTCCTAAAGTTAACATTACTAAAAAGGACCATCCAGTGTGTGTTTATTATGTCTGAGCTCAACATAAACATCAAGTTGTCCCTTTTAACTGTCTTTCTGCCTCCTCGTTGGTTAGGTCTATTCAAACAGACAGACGTGCTGATTGGTGGTTTGGTTGAACTGGCTGGAAGACATTTGGCCTGAGAGTAGTGCTAGTAGAAAGACAAGGTTGTCACCCATATTAAGAGTGTGTCATTTGTGCATTGGCCATTTTAGGGCATTTTGGTCTGGCTCACTAGATGTGAACTGTTGGTACAAGCCTGTAATAAGCCTGTCCCTTCTACTATCTGCATGTTACCATTTTCAAACTCCCTGTAGCTACATAAAACGACAAGAACAATCTCTAATCTAGCGATCTACGTGCTTAAATTGGCAAGTTACTCGAGCAGTAACCTTTTTGACAGTACAAAGGTAAACAAGCTAGCTGCTGTGTTACCTTTTATTTTGTAGAGATTTAGCTATTTAAATGCCAGTGCTCACCTCCCCCTGTGCAAAATAAGTTCACCCAAACACTATTTTTGTTTGAAGGGGCACTGATGCGACATCTTGGGTTTAGCTTGGGCCAAGACAATTGTGATTGGTTAGAGGAATACAGACAAGCCAGAGTGTTCTTCCCCTATACCAGAGAGATAAAAGATGAACCGAGTGCTGACAGAGTGCTAGAGAAAGTTCCCTGCAAGACTCTAGCTTGTCACATCCTGTTTATTTTTTCCCTACTTGTCATGCTAAAGGCCAGTTATTTCAAGACAGTGTTGTGTATACACACAATGAGTTTTTGTAAGAATGAATGTAAAGATGACTTCATTTATTTACAAGAAATCTCACAAAATTCCTCTTATTTGCCTCTGTTATTCTTTGAGCCAAACTTTACTGTAAGCATGCTAGTAGGCTACTGCTACCACATGCACGTAAAAGGAATTTGTTTACATGCTTACATTTACCTTGCAACATGAAGCATAATAAAATGCAAATGTTTAATGTTGTCATTTTTAGTGTCAGCCCAGAGGCATGCTATCATGCTTTTTTAAATGTTATTATTTAATGATTTTGTGCCTTGGTTTGTTAGCCAACAGCACAGCAATGAGTGGAAATCAAGGGACAGAGATGGGAAAATGCAACAAAGAATCCCTGCCAATATGTTGCTGTATGTAGCATGTTAATGTGCTAACTGTGTTACCTAATGAGCTAAATGTAGATGTGCGGTTTTTCCTCCAGCGGCTGAAAACGACTTCTGGGAAGGGTAATCTGCTTTGACAGGTTTCAATGTGTGAAGCAGGGTTGTGTTTGCTGACAAAACGGAGCGATTCTCATTTCCCGCTTGGCTAGTTTAGTGAGATGGGAGTTTGGGGTTGAGGAACGGGGGGGGTATTTGACATGCACATGGATGGTTCTTTTTATATGTTAATGTGCCCTCTCCCTGCTTAATATTCTTCCCCCCCTGTAATTGTGCTGGAGGTACAGCTAACAGTAGCTGTCAATCTGTTTCCCACCCTCCTCTCCTGTCTCCCCTCTCTGTCTGTCCGGCTGCCCCACTCTTGTGCTGTCACTCTCCCTTCATAAATCTGCTCCTCCTCATTTTTTTTTTCTCAGTTTGCCTCAACTCTGCTCAAATCAGCCCAAGCTAAACACCAGAGTCTTTCTGTTTCTTTGGTGTTGTTCTGAGGTTGTCTGGTTTCAGCTGCCTGTTTCTCTCACTCGGAGCTCTGAAAACTCACATAAACCCCCCTCTGGGTCCTTCTGCATTCGAGTCACTTACATGCCACTCAACCTTATCGTTGACTTTTAAACAGACTAAAACGTGCTGTTAACCACAGCTGTTGAGGAGTAGGAGTCAACCCGCAAAGTAACTGCTGACTTAACATAATGTATAGATTTAGGTGCAGGCTTTTATCCAGAGTTCTTTACAGTTTAATGAGGACATATAGGACGTGTTTATGATTGGTGGTCCATCTGGGAATACAGCAACTATACATGGTTGGAGCCACACTTTGCCCGCTGAGCCACTGCATATCTTAAAGATTGTTCATAAAAATTATTGTAATATGTACATTTTATGCTGAGAAATAGCTTATTTTTCTTATATTAAGCTTTTGTCGTTTTATGTGATCGAGAACATTTCTTATGAAGAAATTGTGGCTCACCTTATCCAGATTAGTTCCATCATGTTATTTATCTTTCTTCTAGCCATTTGCTTAAAACTGAGTGTTGCCCAGCTTGATTTAATTCTTCAGCAAGTTCTTTCCTTTACATTTAATGAAATTGTTTTGATACGGATAGATGTTGACTTGATTTTGACTTTCTGTAGCATTAAACGGTAGCAACAGCTCAGAAGGGCAATAAATGAGGGTTGATGAAAAGATAAGAAGGTATCCCACTACAATAAAGTGAAAAGTTCAAAAATAATAATCTTCAGAACAGTAAAATTGTAATGTCTTGTTTTTCTTTTTTCTTTTTTTTTTCTTTGTTGGTATGTTTTTTTTCCTGACACTTTGGTTGTCTTCCCCTCCAGGGAGTTCTTGCGTCTTGGAAACCCTCTGAATTGTGGTGCCTGGGACAAGAAGCTACTGAAGCAGTACCGGGTTCACAAACCAAGCTCTCTCAGCTATGACGCCGAAATGAGAAGTAAGACAATAACAACTCTCATCCTTGTTTCGACCACATGATAGTCACTGTGCCACGGGTTTCAGAAGACATGCGGCTCCTGGTGTTGTTTATGAGAACAGAAGATTGATGGAGATTCATGGCCTCTGGCTGGAGCGCTGTACAGTTGACTCTTTATGACCTTAAATATTATTTAGCCACTGAATATGAATTTTGTTGTCTCTTTAATATTTTAGGTTCCAAAATTTGCAGTATTTATCTTATGTTGTAGCTGCATTAGATCCCTCAAAACTATTTGTAAATTGGTAAAATAATAATTAGTAAAATGTTATTTGAATTTGTGGTAAAAAATGCATCTTTACAAGTGAACCTATGACTTAGCTGAGAATTGAAGAGTTCAGTCCACAGCTGTCCTCCAGTGCGGTTATGAAATGATAACGTCATTTGGGAGCCACCCCCATCTGCCACATTGATTCCAGCTTCCTCCTGGGAGAAACTTTGGTTCTGAACTAAAAGCTAGACAAAAAGACCATCAATCTTCGAGCAATTCGGCTCCGTCTCTTTGCTCACTGACTGTGAGCATATTTGGATGATTCCTCCTGTGAATAGGCCGTGATTGCAGAGGATGAACTTTCCATCGCCATTTAATTGCAGGCGGAAAGTACGTGCACAAGCTCCGTGGTGGAAAGAAAGGCGATCCTATAGATTTCAGAAAAGTTCTGATGATTGCAGAGTCAGTGGACAGCCTGACTTTAGTGTGTGCAATCCTTACAGTATGAACAGTGAAGCTTATTTCCTCTGCAGAGTTCAGGGTTGGTAGGTAGACTAACCAGAACGTATCACAGTTAGATACATATATACAAACATTTTACATTAAAAGTACACACTGCAAGTAGACTAGACCTGCAGTCATTTTTAAGCTAAGTGGCAGGTTAGCGGTTTATTTGGCCTGAAAATATCCAATTAATGTGTAAACTGCCTGTTTAAACAAAGATCTGCCTACCACCATTACTCTGTTGCAAATAGTTTGTTTTCTATTAACAGCTGTTAATGTTTGTAATTTTGTTGGCTCCTCAGCATGTCCTAATTGCTTATTGTGTCTCCTCCCAGCTGAGAATGGATATTAAGTCCCTACTAATTACTGCTCTTTACAAGCCGCCACTGTTAGAACACACAGTGCATATCTTTCTCTGTCTGTGAGAGGAGAATCCAGCATGGTTTATTAGCTGACATTGCTGGGTGTTTGTCTTTGTAAGATGTGCTTACTCTTAACAAATAAGAGAAGTAATCCATGTTCTTGGTAGAAGGTAAAATATTGTACCTTACACCAGGAGTTTTTTTCTTGTCTTCGTGACAGTTGACACCTGAGCTTGATTTCATGCTGCCCACTCTCTGAGAGTTTGACTGTAATCAGTATGGGGGGAGTTGGCTTGGCCAGATCCAGCTATTAGTTTTTTACAGGAGATATATCATGCAAGTTAACTATCTGAGCACAGGGAGGTGTCTGACAAGCAGGAAAGCGGGTATTGAAAGTGAATCATCATGTGATCATGACTGATTTGGTAAACTTCGCTCTTGAGTTATGATTAAGCTTTAAATGTTGCCATGACCTGTTTTTGCAGTGAAGGAGTTCAAAATAACCAAACAAAGAGGACAAACCTTGTTTTTTTAATATATAATATGATAAAACAAGCTACACAAGACTAAAGTAGGCTGGCAGCAACAGAGAAAGAGGATAAGATAGCATGAAGACTATGAAGTATAAAGTTAATTTGTGTGTCTTCTTTTGGATCACAGAACAAGTTGACATAACAATGCTTTACACACAAGTGAAAACTAACAGTCACTCTCATGCCCTTGATGTTGGATTGTCATCATTGCTGTGGTTGCATGTAAACCTGTCCTTCCTGACTTCACAGACAGTATGACCATGTCCATGGAGGGCTTCGGTCCTGACAGTGTCTTCGCCACGCCTGCAGAGGACAATGGGCAGTATCGCATCAGCCGCAGCCTTGTGCGCTCCGCAGAGGGCAGCACTGTACCCCTCACCCGAGTCAAATGCCTGGTGTCCATGACAACCCCCCACGACATACGCCTGCATGGTTCTGCCGTCACGCCTGCATTTGTGGAGTTTGACAGCTCGCTGGAAGGCTTCGGGTAAGTCAGCGTGAACATTAAATGTTTGAATTTGAGTGCTTGTGCTTGTGCTGGTTTTCCTTTAGTATGCAGTGACAATTTCTTTATGTACACTTTATCCACAAACATACTATTTAAGCTCTTACGGCCAATAATAATTTTCTTGTTTGCACATCCAGCAGACACAGAGAAACGTCGGCATTCATTTGGAGTTGTCTTACTGTCCACAAGATGAATAAAACTCCTATATGCCCTCTCCTATTAGTTCTGGTTTGGAGAAAAATATCTGGCTTTTAAGGTGCTACATGTTCAACTTTTTTTCACCAGGTCGTTGTTAGATAAAGAGAGCTGCCTTCTGCGAATGAAAATAGAGCTGATGAGAGCTCTGAGACTCAGCCAGACAAAAGTACTGCTTTAAAACAGAAACAGTGAGCTAAAAATCTCTGTAAAGCTGCTGCACAGAGTGGAAATTCTTTGTTTATCACTCTACAACACCTTTCATTTAGCCATTTATTACATCTAGTCATTTGACTTCTTATTTAGATAGAAATATTTATTTGAGGAACTTAAAGAATAGTTATCAACAATACAAACATAAAACGGTGTTGATAAATGGATGCAAGAGGGGTCAAACTGCCTCTCAAGTCCCCTTGTTGTGTTTTTGGTCTTTATCCTTTGTAGCTCCAGGAATGGATCAGTAGTCATTACATGCTTATAAAAATATGGTTTCAGCAACAGATGATGCCACTGTTCTGTAAACTACTTCTCTCTGAATATTTCTCTTTATTGTTCAGTTCTCCTCACCAGTGACGCACCTCAGGGAGCCACGTTTTTTCCCTGCAATTAAACAGGTTGTGTGTTTTTTACCTTGGAGTCGCATCTACAACTGTCACAGCAGGAGACTGTCACTTGCTTCCAGTTGTGGAGCAGCGCATACAAATAGGCTTATTTTCCGCCTTTTATGTCATACGACACTCTTAACTGCTCATTGGGTGCTGCTCCTGACAGGGTGTGCTACGCCTGGAGTTTAGTGTTGTTTTTAAGCAGCCCTGTGAATGTCGGGGTCTGATAAAATAATGGCATGTGGGATGTGACCTTGGCAATTAGCCCTCACCTTTTTAACAACACATACATGACACATGCACACATGTTACGCTGACACACAGTAAACAACTGCTAAGCGAGACTTAAGATAATGATGTGTTACATTCTTCATTGATATTCATAAGGAAACAGTTTTAAGGTCATTGTAAACACTTTCTGTCAGATCGGTGGCGAAATGCCAAAGGTCATTGCCTCTGATTACCTTGCCAACACTGAATCAACAGATAGCTTTACTGTTATAAGGATTATATGTTTATTCATGATTATCCTGTTATACACTAAAGCAGCGAAGGAGGAATTATACATGTGGAAATTCACTACTTATCTGTTTTTCTTCCAGTTTCTCTAAATATTCTGTGCTATGCTCTTAATAAATACACTTTCAAGGGCAACACACACCACGCGTGTTGCATAGTATCATTTGAGAGGATTTGTTAGATACTGTCGATATATTTTTCAGACAGAGGCTGAGCTACAGTGGCCGGGATTTGCCAAATAACTTGATAAGACTACTGATATTCATGAGCTGGGTAAAGGGACAGTGACATATCTCAGTGTAGCACAAGTCATCACCTTAGTCCAACAATACGTATGTGTTAGTTTGCATAGAAAACATATACAGCAAAATGTATTTTTTGTGATCCATGTCTTTTGCTGCTCACTTGTGCTGCCCTTCATCATTTTATGTCAAATTCTGTAGGCACCAACACTCCCCCGCTGCCCCAACCTCACAGTCTGGACCACCAGCTGCATGGCTAAATGAGCTAACTAGCCAATGGCAACTGTTAGCAGCAGTTAGCGGTTACCCCGGTGATGTGCTGCCCCTTGTTTGTTTTGAGAATAGATTTGTCAGATGGCGACATATTGCACCGTTTAAGGTTGTTTTGTCAAACCACACAGAGGTTTATCTACTGAGAAACTGGACAGAACGGAACGTCTTCATTAGGGCTACTTTATGAAGCATCTTTGGGTTAGGTTTCCCTTTAACTTGCTACTTTTATAAGGCATTCACCCCTCAAGTGATCATATTTCCGAGTCTATAATTTATCAGCTTTTCTGTTTTCATTTTTTTACCCATACGAACCCTCGTGACTCTTCGTGAGCATCCGCCTCAGAATAGAACATGGAGTTTCTACTGAAAACACAGCAAAGCAGCAGCACACGGGCAGCTAGGCAATGGCCCACTTTCTGCTCAGCATAAACACAGGACACACACACCCACACATACACACACAGAAAGACTACCCCTCCTTCCGCTCCCATCTGTCACCATGAAATATTGATGCTCCTGCTGCTGTTCGCACACACACGCACACATATCCACTCTCTATCATGCACAACATGCTTACACACTCTCAGACACACCACTGCACACTCCCCCAGCCAGCCATCTCACAAGGGACAAGGAAGATGCAATGAGTGTGGGTGGAGGGGGTGCATTTCATTCGGACTGGAAAAAAGAGAAATTAGCATTTTGTCAAGCGGCTGGATGTTTTTTTTTTATGTTTAACCTAATCAACTTGATGACTAATGGGGAAAAAGACAGCGTGCATGTTTACTTTGTGAAGCAGCAGGGTGGTGTCCTTGTTAGTTAGACAGACTGTCTGTTTAACAGAAGACCATAGCGTCTGCCCTTGAGAAGTGTCCTTGAATGAGTCATTGAATCCCTGCCAGCTTCAGGGGCGCTTTCTCATAGCTAACCCTGACCTCCGACCCTCCTGTCCAGGTGGAGAAACAAAAAAGAGGAAGCCACATTAATTAAAAAAGATTTCTTTTTTTTTTTAAATCAGATAATATTGTGGCTCAATCAATCTCTCTTTACAAATGCATCATTCACAAAGAGCTAATCAAAAGATCTCATAGTAATAGGTTTTTGTTATGGCTGCAGTTAAAATGGTTACTATCAGTCATTGTATTCTATGCGTATAATCTATTATTAATTACATAGAATGTAAAATATGCATCTGTCAGTTCTCCAAAGCCCAGAGGGGTGTTTTCAAATTGTGTGTTCTGTCCAAATCAGTGATATAAAACAGATTGAAGCAGCATGTTGTCAGGTCTAAGAAGCTGAAAGCAGGGAATGACTTGGAACAGCTTAAAGGAAAATCAACATACCAATGATTATTGTCAGTGTTTACAGACTACTATATCTAATTCCTCTGTTATCTCCTCCTACCATAGAGCTCCATCTTGTCCAAAAACTATTAAAACCACATTGATGATTTATACACTTTGATTCAATCCCACCATCCTGCTGTTGGCAACACTAACTAGAGCACTATATGTTTATTACGGCTGAAAATAATAAATCCACTCATGTCCAGGAAATGACTGAGTCATTATTAAAATCACATTACGACAATTACACATTGACACCTGGAAGCTGCCCAGTTCAACCTCAGTCTCATCTGCAGCTTCACTGGAGCAGTTGGGGTTAATGCCTTGCTCAAGGACACCTCTGTGATAGTAATTAGGGAGATAAAAGTTCTGTCTTTCACTTTCATCACCTTTGATTAATCATGCCAGTCTGGGGGAATTATTGGGCAACCCTCATGTTTCTTTTTGTTTTAATTGATTAGCATATAATTTCAGCAGCAGCTGGAAGTCCCTTGTTGTCCTGGTTTGGACAACTTTGTCTGAGTTTTTGACCGAAACATGAGTTGCCTGTTGTCTGTGTCTAATGTAACGCACAGGTCACCGCAGGAGCTCTTTCAGCAATCTGCCAATTCTCTCTGATTTGACCTGAATTACTGCTGCAGTTGTGCTTTCTTTCCTGAAAAGTATTACATAAGAAAAATGACCCAAGCCTTGCTCTGTTTTTAGAAGCAACAGGAAACTAGAGGGAATTAGTTAACAATTAGTTTGTTTGAGATGGACATTTTTAGAGCAAAACATTTCAAAGGTAATTTCCTGTATTATTAAAAGGAGGAATTCATAAATACGGATACAATAGCTGAATTCATCATCCTGTAGTGTTTTGTATGTATCTTGTTATTGCGATCTCCTGTCAAAAGCTCTAACCAAGGCTGTCCTCCACTGTGGTTCCTTCTAGGCCTTCCAGGTTTCTGGTTGAATTTGCCAGGGTCCCTCAATACATTTTGAGGGCTTTTTGTCTCTCAAATATGGAAAGAAAAAAAAAAAAAAAAACTTATAACAAATCCCAAATCCCCAGAGCACCAGTTACTTCAGTGCTGGTTCAGGATGATTAGAGAAGGGGAAAACAGCATGCTCACTGAGGGGCAGTGAGTCAGCACCAATTTCACAAATGAAATTCCTTTTGTGGAATGATTGTCTGCTGTAGAGGTCCTTGAAAAACGAAATGACAGTGCCTCCAGACATTAGCCTTGAATTAATTTTCTCACAAAATAATGGTCCATCATCTTAGAAGCCCATTGAAGATTTATAAAACGTTTGTATTTGAGATCGTGATGCAGTCATTATACTATTCTTTGCAGTTAATTGTCAAATTATCATCAGAATCAGCATGAACGGAGTCTAACGTGTAAGGAGATGCAACTGGCTGAGTACGAGAAGATTCCTTTTTAAAATCAACCTAAATGTATGCTTTCATCCCACCTTTATTCTGCTCACATACATAATTAATCACTGAGGCAGTCAAAATTTCCATATTATAATACAGCCTCCTGTGTCTCCAGCGCTTGAATTACCAGACTGTTCTTTGTAGCTTAAGGTAAGTTTTTCTAATGGTTAATCTCAGGGATGGAGCCAGACTGCAGCAGCAGTAACTCAGCAAACCTGCAGTAAATCTGTTGTACAATATCAACCCATGTAAGCTGACAACATGTTTTGTATCTGTTACAGCTGTTTCCCCGGATAGCAGTCATTAATCTGTTCTCTGTTGTCCTGCCTAGGTGCCTCTTCCTGCCCAGCCTGGCGCCCCACAACGCCCCCACCAACAACACTAACACCTCAGGTGTCAGCGACGGAGCAGTGTTGAGCGGCATGGGTACAGGTAAAAACATTGCCTAGTATTTTTCATTGGAGAAATGTATGTTGTAGTTATATAATGTAGTAGAATGGTTACAAATATAGCCTGTATATTTCAACTTGAAATATATAAACAAAGTGGCTACTGGTAGGAAAGGTTGCAATGGTTTGAGATTGTCATGGTATGATTAACATTTCAGAAAGTCGGTGTTAAACAATTATCATTTACAATAACTCTAGATTTGTATTGTTTAAGCAAACATTTTTTCCCCACAAGATGGCAACTACCAACACTGTTGGTGATGACAAATCACAGATACAGCGTGATATCAACAGCGTTATATTATCAGCCCCCAAATTTTGGCAGAAGCAGGAACCAAACATCAGAATTCTCATACATAACTGAACCTTAATGGTTAATGGTTTTCAAGGAAAAGAAATACTTTAATTCTACACCACTCTACAGGCTCTGTAGATGTGTTATTAAAAAAGGTTTTTCTACATAAAAATGTTATCAGTATGATCTTAATACTTCTTTACGTAGTTGATCCTGACTGGAGATGTGTTCAAAATCAAAATGTCATCATCATTTTGAGTTGAGGTTTAGCAGTGACAGGGTGTTGAAGGACAATTTGTTAGATTGTTGGGACATTTCATTGGCTTTTCATTTTATTTAAAAGGGAGAATATTGCATAACCCTGGCAAAGACTTTTTGATATCTTGGTGGGATTTAACCACCAACCAACAGCCAATTTATGGTACATTTTTGTCACTTAACCAGCTACTCTGGCAGACAACAAGCTTTTAGTTGGCAAAACATTACTGTTTTCCTATTCCCATGGTATTAGTATGTTCATTGTTTCAGAAATTCTTAGGTTGGAAAATATGTTGTTTAACTGAAGCAACTAAAAAGTAAAAATAGATTCTGATGGTTTGTATCCTCATATCTCCTCCTGCTGCACGTCCCACATAATCCTAACTCACTGAAACACACACACATCAAAACATTATATCCCGCTTTGAACACTTACATGCACATGTTGCCCCATTTTCTCAATTTTTCAAACCACACACACTCCACTTACATTATTTTTTTTAGTTTGTCACATCCATGGTGTTTGTGCACCAGCTTCTTTCTCACTCCCCCTTTTTTCCCGCAGCTCACCTGCATTCTGTTTGATCATCTTGATTCTCACTTTCTCTCTTCGCAGGATTTCTGCATTTAACCTACAAAGAGTATATTTTTTGTGATGTTTTCAGTTTTTATCATTCGTGCAACCAAACGAAAAACTCTGACAAGCTGTGTTTCACCCTCCCGTGTCCTGGGCCTTTAGTTTAATGCTAACTGGTTATATAGTGTATTAAAAATGAAACATTTTACGGAGATTTTACAGAAGAGACCTAAAGGCAGAGATAAATTTAATCTATGACGTTATGGTGTGTTTTCTCATCTGTAGCCTCATTTAGTATTTATGAAACTCCTCTCCACTCCTCTCCTCTCCTCTCCTCTCCTAACTATAATTTCTCCATCTGTTTACCTATTCATCCGCTTCCTCTGCACTTACTCACCCCACACTGTCCTCCTCGTGTCTTCTCCAGCCCAACACTATTTATAGACCTCGCTCTTTCCCTCCCTCGTCTCTTCGTGTCACTCAAATTTTCATTTTCTCTGTCCTTTTCATCTCTCATCTTAGTGTCCAGCCCTCGAACTTTCTATGTCTGTCTTCCTCCATCACTGACTTGTCAGGGATTTCTTTCGATCTATCTCTATATCCATCTATCCCCCCCATCTATTGTCTCTTTACCTCCCCCCCTTTCTTGCCTCATTTGTCTCAATCCCCTTTATTCCCCCTCCTCCTCCCTTTCCTGTTTCCCTGTCCTGTCCCACTCATATCTGACCCACATCCTTGGATGACATCACCAAGAGGCCCATTCATCAAAATATCATCACTCTGCTCAGGAACTCGTAGCACCTCGAGTGAATCAACTATCTACAGATATACATGAGAAATAGATGTATCAGCATTTACCAAATCAAACCCAAAGTTTTATTCAGTATCTCTGCTCTGCAGCAGCTTTTCCTGCAATATTAATGTTTTCTTTGTTGTTGTGTGTAATCCAAGTCCCACAAGTCCATAGTTGGCTCCACAAATAAGGAATAATGCAAGTTTGTAGTTTGTTCTCCCTTATATTTAGGCCTAATGCAAAAATCAATCCATGCTCATCCGGTTCACCAGCAGCAGCCAGTGAATTGTGGCGGTCTGGCCAATTTTGATTTAGTCCAGTCTGATAACCTGTTGAGTGACAGAATGATCCTGACTCACCGTGAGTTTGCATTGCTGTGAGGTGTTAGTTGACCAAGCTGCCAGACAATAAGGCTCAAAGACTCATTTCTGCTTTCAGGCTTTGGCAGATAAGTCCTACACAGTGTCATTTGTTTCCATGTGGCTCCATAATTGTACCGTTTTTTTGACACAAGACTTTGTCTGTCTAATTCTGCCCCAAAGGCTTGGTTTAGATTTCTTTCTTAATGTGCCATCATGCACTCAAGAAGCCGTACTGTATAAATAAACTTAACATATTTAGGTTTGGGGTTCTTTGCGTGAGATTATGTGCTAAAGTAAAATGAGCATGTGCAATGATAAGCCAGAAAAATGCTGAATCACTAGAGAAAACTCATTTGCATAGGTGAGATAAGATGACTCAAGAGGAATACTGATGTATTCCACCTCAAGAGGAAAAAAAGTAAGCATGATCTTCAGGGTCATAAATTGCTTTTAGACAAAATGAGAGTGGGAATACTTTACAAAATAAAGTCAGAGCTGTAACACATGAATAAATTCACACACACACACACACACACACACTTTGCCACTATTAGCAAGCAGGTGTACACACCAGTGGTCTTGAAGGGAAACTTGTGGAGAGCATTGTGATGAGCAGAGCTTACTGTTCTTACCTCCATAGTATCAATATCACAATAGTGTGAAATATGTGAAATACTGATTAAAATTGAACCTCCTCGTACCTATTTTCCCTCCACTTTCTTCACCTCCAGGGGAGCGCTTGTTTCCTCCTCCGTCAGGTTTGAGCTACTCCACCTGGTTCTGCGTGGAGCGTTTCAGTACAGCTCCTCACGCCCACCCGGTGCGTCTGCTGACCGTCGTCCGGCGAGCCACGTCCTCGGAGCAGCACTACGTCTGCCTGGCTGTGGTTCTGTCGGCCAAGGATCGCTCGCTGACCGTCTCCACCAAGGAGGAGCTGCTGCAGACCTACTGTGAGTACAGTAGTGACATTAACCAACCTGTATCACTGCACAGGTGGTGTTTTTTTATTTATTTTTTTCCACCAAATGAAATTGAAATAACTGGCTAAGGGGAAATTTATAACAGCTTGGCTCTACAGTGGGAAACCCTGTAGTGAAGTCAACATTTCTATAAACCTGACATCCAAACGCTGTACGGCTGTTGAATGGTTTGGTCCACTGCATATTGTACATTTCAGATAATATTATGTAATATATTTTCTCTTGTGTTTTTTTTTATATTTTTTAAGTACTTTAAGTACTTTGTTAAAATTGGTGGGTTGGGGGCAAAGCTAGGGACAAACCTGAAGGAGGAGGGAGGTAAAACCTTATAAAGCTGTCCCTCGTTGGATTTCAGTCATTCACTTAGAGTTAATTGTTTCTACGTCTGCTCAAGCCTGCTGACTCATTGATATCACCCCCCCTCCTTCCCCCAATCAAGCAGCGGACGAGTCAAGTGAGGAAGCCTCCTTCTATGAGATCCTGCCCTGCTGTGCTCGTTTCCGCTGCGGCGAGCTGATCGCTGAGGGCCAGTGGCACCACCTGGTGCTGGTCATGAGCAAAGGCATGCTGAAGAACAGCATGGCCACGCTGTACATTGACGGACAGCTTATCAACACTGTCAAGGTACATTATAGACTGAATGATGTCAAACATGCTGGTATATTCATTGTACAGCCGATATTGTATAATATTTCTGTTATATGGTGTTATTGCTGTGAGAGTGAATTTGTGCTCAGTTTATTGATCATTAACTATATAAAACTACTATTAAAAAAATTCTCATCACAGATTAATAAAATCTAAGCACATGGCCTCAGATTTATCTGATAAACAAAAACCCAGAGATTTTAATTTCACAATAATAAGACACTGACGAGATACAACTGTCACATTGGAGAGCATACGTTGAGAGTTTGGTATCTCTGTTTTATAAATGACCTCAATGATTAATCTGTCATCAACATTCAGTCAATCAAACTTTATTGATAAAGCACCTTTCAGACAAATCAAAATGCAATTGAAAGTGGTTGAACAAACACAGGGTATTAACACAAAAGTGGATGATGGATCACTTCCAACAAGATGAGTAAAAAAAGATAAAGATTAAAATATAAAAGCAAGTCATTAAAACAACAATAGATAAAAGGATACTATTAAATATTACACTTAAAAATTTACAAATGTTAATAGAATAGATTATGATAATGTTGATGCTAATTTCTTTTGTTGATCCAATAAAAGCTTATTCCAAACATAAAATCCCCTTTTTTAAGATTTGCTTGTGTCTATCATTTCTATTCTAAAATACAGAGCAGATAGTGCATCATTATCTTCTCACTTACACTAAAATCTAGATACAGCAGCTTAGAGTGAGTGGATGTGTGAAGGCTCTTCATCCACAGATTCCACTCCAGGTCAGTGGATGGCACGGTGCTGATATTATTGAAAACAGCAGTAGCTAACTTGAATTATTTTCCTCTGGAGTGAAATCTTCATTAGTCCTGCCTTGATGAGGAATATCCATTTCATACAATGAGTTCAGCTGTTCGTATCACTGACCGCTTTGTTGTTAAAGAAGCACAGAAACACATTTCTGAACCCAGGCTGAACACAGTCATCTTGCCACACAGCAGTCAGCGTCCTGTGATGTGGCTTGCGGTTCAGTGACTTTAGATTCCCCTTGAGATTAGAGAGCAGAGCGGGGTAACGGCTTGGCAGACCGCAAGTCTCAGCTTCCTCTCAGCACTGCTGATAACAACGACTTCATTTCCTGCTGAGGTTGTCATACAGGAAACAACAAGCCGGTCATATGTATCTTATGTGTTTGTGTGCATGTAAGAGTTTACATGTGAGTTTCTCTTTGTCCTTTGTGAATCGGTATTTGTAAAGCACAGATATTCTCTTCTAAAGTGGCAACTTTCGTCCCTAGTGTTTCCAAGTGGAATTGTTGTTTACATGGCCGTCGTAAAGACAAATGCTTTTTGGTTTCCTCAGAGGAGCAGCTACCAGCAACGCAGGACAAAACATGAGTTTATTATTTTATGTAGAATATAGTGGAGACATGAAAACAGAATGGCTGCCAGCATAGTCGCCAGTCAGACTTTGTTTTCCCAGAAGATTTCATGCACAGTGTCATACAAAATAGCATGGGGATAATTACAGAAAGATTTACAGGGAATCAATTTAAACAGTAATGCTGTCTTTGTTCTATAGCCACAGTCAACATGTACTTCATAATGATAAGTTAAAGCTGAACATCTGTTTATTACCAGTTCAAGTATAAAACCTCAAAGGATTTTGTTGGGTGCTCTTCAGCCAATGAACCCTGACCTTAGATTTACACAACTCAGACCTATGGCTGTTCGCTCAAAGAACTGTTGAATTGCATTTTTGTTGGCTTCATTTTAATTTTAACCCTCTGTACACCCTGAGCTATCAGTGCATATAAGTCCAACCACCACCATATATCATTGAGACCCAAAACCAACAACTATTTACACCTTATTTTAATCTTATGATGATTTTTCCACGTACTGGATTAATACTTCTGTCAGAAAATAGTGAAAGACTGGCTGTTACATGTTCCCCTGCCTTAAAGTGTTCAATTCTTTAGATATCCAACTAACCCTTTAAAACGTAAAAAGTATTCAGTTTGCAATTATCAAAAATATTTATCACCTGATAAAACAACTAATCATTCAGCACTCATATAATTTGCATTGGTAATAATTAAAAATAAAGAAATGTTTGTGACGTACCTTCATACAAATCACTTATCTTTATCATTACTCTCCTCCAGCTTCATTACATCCACAGTGCACCAGGCGGCTCCGGCTCCACCAACCCCCCCGTGGTGAGCACTGTGTATGGGTATGTAGGGACGCCACCTGCCCAACGACAGCTCTCCAGCCTGGTGTGGCGTCTTGGGCCCAGCCACTTCCTGGAGGAGGTCCTGCCTGCCACCAGTGTTGCCGCCATTTATGAACTGGGACCAAACTATGTGGGCAGCTTCCAGGCTGTCTACATCCCCTGTAAGTGTTCCCCTTTCCTCTTCAGTGTGGTGTTCAGAAAAGCCTTTACCCCCTTATACGGCCCTGAAAAGTTTACTGTTCTATTCTCATCTTTAAGTGTCACTCTTGTTTCCCTTAGTTCACCACTCTCTCTGTTTTCTCAATTTCTTTGACTGTCCTTTATAACAGCTTCTCTCTTTGCTTTTTGTCATTATACCCCTGTTGCTCACACTTATCACCTCATCTGACTTTTTATTGTCCCAGGTAAAGACTCGAAGACAGAGGTAGCACCTACCTCCCCAGTGGCGTTGGTGCCAGAAGAGAAGGTCTCCTTCAGCCTCTATGCACTCTCTGTCTCTACACTCACCGTGGCCAAGATCAGGAAAGTCTACAACAAACTGGACAGCAAAGCCATCGCTAAACAGGTCAGGCATGCCACTGCTCAGTAGAATAGAAGTCACAACGCTAGTGTGGTGTTAATTAAAACCGCTACGTATAGAATTTAATGTTTCACCTTATTAGGGACTAAAGTCTTGTTCTTCCCCCAAACTACATGGTGCACCTTTTAATATGTAACTACTGGAGAGAGATGGCTCCACTTCCAATAGCTGCTGTTTAAAAAATGAAAAGATTTTTTTTTTTTACCTAAAAAGGTAGCATCAGGCATATTATCAGACTTAATCAGATGAATATTGTAGATTCTTAGACAAAGCTCTTAGAGTAAGTAGTATTTGAGACAAATCGATAAGTTCATTATTTTTTATTTTCAGTATCAAGTATTCTTTTATTTAACTTCTAGTGAGTGAGCTGGTAGAAAGAAGAGTCTTTTCTGGGTGGATGGTGCTGGAGCGTTGACCTCACTGACTCATATTACATCATGATAAACTGATGTAACAGACCGAAAAAAGAAGCGGCCACTTTTCCTCAGCCACAGCCAAGGCTGATGTTTTCAGTTCAGACCTTTAGCTAAATTGCAAAGTTTGCAGAGAGGAAAGATTTTTATCTTAAATAATATATAAATACACACATAAGAAATTCTGATTCTGATTTTTATAACCATATACACACACATACACTGGTGTGTGAAGGTCAAACTCAACAGAAAATATGGATTCGGTCTGCTTGCACAGTTGTTCATTCACTCATATTCAGTATCTATGAATTAACAGTTACTAACACACTCCTTTTTATCACACCAAAATGATGTGATAGAGCTCCAAATGAGCTCCCTCCTCCATCCTTATCTTTCTCCCCACCTGTCTAAGTTATTTCCCAGCCTGCATTGCTCTCTGCTTAGCCTCGGCCCACGGCGACTCACAGCAAATCAACGGCAAAGAACTGCAGAGGCAGCGTTTCTGCTGCAGCAGGGACCTGCTGTAGAATAAGAATATGTAGTTTATGGTACTGGCAGTTAAGAGAATCCATTGTGTCTTTGTTTGATGAAGATACAGACTTTAACATAATCAGTTCATCCTCATTAAAACCAGGAAAATGCCACATAAAGGCATTTTTTTATACACTTTTTTCTCTTGTTAAATTGGCCATCATGGTAAAAGGAATAAAAGGGTAAAAGTGTGGTCCTGCTTTTTCTCCCTAATTGGTCCCACATTTCATTGTAACTTTCTAAAAGCCTTTGAGAAAGTTTGGACCTTGATACAAGACAGCAGCTTTCAGCCACAAATTCTGATACCCCTGAAACATCCACATGAACTGTTCAAACACTACACTAAACAAAAACATTTGTAGTCAAAGAATGTGAGTGAAAATGACAATGACAAATGAGAATGTCAGGCAGAATGCTGAGAGAGTAAAGGAAATGAATGTGTGTTTTGGTTGGGATTTCTTTACTGAACCTCTTCCTCCCTCCCTCTTTAGCTCGCTGTGTCCTCTCATGAAAATGCCACTCCGGTCAAACTGATTCATAACGCTGCCGGTCACCTCAATGGGCCAGCACGTACCATCGGAGCCGGAGTCATTGGATATTTAGGTAAACCAAGCCGGTGAAATAATCCACAATATTAGCAACAAATCCTGTTTATACAGTATTTTAAGAGCTCAGGGACTCGTGGTGTGTTCAGTCTGGTTAGTTACTCTCCTGTGCTGCAGAGGAGGAAAATTCACCAAAACACAACACCAGTCCTAGTTGAACCCTTTTATGCAATTACTCTGTGAAATGCTCATGAATGCAATTTGAAATAGTCACATTTGTACGGCAAATTTTCCAAAGGAAAATGCAACCTTTCTCTCTTTTCATACCTTCAGGGGTCCGTGCATTCGTGGCCAAACCTGTCGCCACCAACCTGCAGTATGTGGGTGGGGCAGCGGCTATCTTGGGCTTGGTTGCCATGGCGTCAGATGTGGAAGGGCTGTATGCAGCTGTCAAAGCTTTGGTGTGCGTTGTAAAAAGCAATCCATTAGCCAGTAAGGAGATGGAAAGAATCAAAGGATACCAGGTTAGTAAAGTTGAACACTGATGGTCACGTGATGTGTTTTGGTTTTCTGGAGTGTTTCTGTGATTCCAAGTTCCAGACTGTTTTTTACATCCGGTTCAGTTTTAATTTAGACTTTTAGAGTGTTAATTTACAGCTTCATCAATATAATTCTTTGTTTTTTGTAGCGGTTCACTGGTATGTTTCACTGAAATTGTATGTATGTGCAGGTTTTTTTAAACAGTAATCTGCAATTTACTCCTTTCACATTGCCAGTGGAGAAGTTGCTCTTCTGTTTTTTTTCCCCTTGTGTGTACTGACTGTCATTACGACTGTGCCGGAAAAACAGAGAAAACAAATCAGTAGATCATAAACGGCATCAGTATACATCCAGAAGAATTTAAACTTGTTTTAAAAAGTCTTATTCAGTAATATTGTGAATTAGACACATTGTTTTTTTTGTAGCTGATAATGGAAGTTGCTGAGGAGAGGGACATCTTGCTTCTTTCGGACTGCAGGGTTAATTGGCCCAGCAATAAACCTTGATAATATACAAGCCAGATGTTAGTGCGTTTAAGTGTCAAAATGGCATTATAGTGCACTGTACTCATTTAAAAAATAAAGCAGATTCTTGCCTGACCATATGTTGCTTCTTATGAATTTCACTATATGCAAAACACATCACAGTATTCTACTGTATGTTACCTGACAGCTGTAAGATACCATCAATAGATCACACACCTTTTTGTAAACTTGTTTTAAATCAAATCCCCCTGTCTTGCTAGTTCTGGAATCTACACTCATTAGTTTTATGTTTAGGTTTTATGTATTTCTGCTGCTGACATTTATCTTCTTTTTTTTTTTGCTAATTCTTTTGTCTTCTGCTCCTTTAAATTCTTGAATATTGTCATGCCATAATGGCTGTGATCATAAGCAAATTTCTGCAGTTAAACTAATGCTGCTGTTGTCCGTCCCTTGCAGCTGCTGGCTATGCTGCTGAAGAAGAAGCGCTCGCTGCTCAACAGCCACATCCTCCACCTCACCTTCTCCCTGGTGGGAACAGTCGACAGCGGCCATGAGACCTCCATCATTCCAAACTCCACTGCCTTCCAGGACCTGCTCTGTGACTTCGAGGTGAGGGCTATAGAAAGAGAGAAAGTAACTGGATTCTATAGCGTTATTGCAGTCTAGCAGTTGAAACAACGTAGTCTGTCATTTTGGCAGCTGACCAGCCATAAACCCCTACCTGACTGATGAAACAGTGAGAGTTGCAGATATATTATTGTGACCATATGAGAAAAAAGTTTTTGCTCGGCTGCTCATACCACTGAGAATCTGGTGTGTCCGGCATGGCCACTTCTCCTTGCCAGTAATGTGTGTTGCCAAGCAAGAGGTCTCAGTCTGCTCCTTCTGCTCCGCAGGTCTGGCTCCATGCTCCCTACGAGCTCCATCTGTCTCTATTTGAGCATTTCATCGAACTGCTGACAGAATCCAGGTAAGTTTCAGAACTTTCTTTTTCCTTGAGAGCGCCCTGAATAAAAAAAGTTCATCTTTATGAATTTTACTTCACTGAAAAAAGGCGTTTATCTAACTGTATATACCACTTTCTGTGTTGAACAGTGAGGCAGCAAAAAATGCGAAACTTCTGAGGGAATTCCAGCTGATCCCCAGACTGCTGCTGACCCTGAGAGACACCTCACTGTCCCAGCCGACTGTAGCAGCCATCAGCAACGTGCTCAGTCTGTTGCTGCAGGGCTTCCCAAACCCATATGATCTGCTGCGGTAAATGGTCTCACTCCTACTGGGTTGAGTTATTGCAGAATATGTGAATAATAAGAAGCAGTTGAACCATATATGCATATTGTGTTTGTTTTATTGTATAATTGATGTCAGAAGCTGTGCAACGGAAAGCAAGTATACAAAAAACAAAAGTTTCCTTCCTTCACCTCACAGGTTTGGCCAGTTCATCTCCTCTACTCTCCCTACATTTGCTGTTTGTGAGAAGTTTGTTGTCATGGAAATCAATAACGAGGAGAAGATCGATGGAGGTAACAATAAATAAAATCCAGTATCATTCCTTTGCCAGTAAAATAGATACATATATATTAAATTGTTTTCTATATCAGCCTGTTGTGGTGAGTGGAATGAGTGATCGCTTTCCCTGTGAAAACACTCTTGTGACAGCAGGTAATGATGACGACTTTGGTGGTCTTCTATCGGCCAGTCTCATTCTGCTGAGAAACCGTCTGCTGGACAACCTGCTTAGACTGCTGTTTACCACCAAAGAGAAATGCTCTGTCAATGCCCAGTAAGATAAAAGTCTTGCACCATATCTGCTCCTCCTAAAAGCTCCAAAACAAAATTCCTAGTTAACCCATTAGTGTTAGATGTGTTCAACTCTGATGTGAATTCTCCTAAATATTTTTACTACTCAAGCAAAGCTGCTCTGTTTTTCTTTTCTTTTCTGATCTGACATTAACAATAATCTTAGATGGTCATGAGATTAATGAAATAATGATGAAAAATTAAAAAAAAGCTATTAGACTGCATTTTTAGAAAGAACGCAGACTGTGAGTCGTCACTTGAGCTCATTTGCTCTTTGTGCCCCCCTGCAGGGCATGTGAGGATCTGGTGAAGACCCTGGGCTTCGATTGGCTCTTGATGTTCATGGAAGAACATCTTCACTCGAGCACGGTCACGGCAGCCTTGTGGATCCTGGTGGTGCTTCTCTCCAACCAATCCATCCTCAACCGCTTCAAAGAGGGTCTGTGCGGAGGCGGCTGGCTGGACCACACAGACTCCGTCCTGACCAATAAGATCGGCACAGTGCTGGGTGAGTACACGAACCCAGAGCGGCTTCGTAATAAAAAAAAAATCTGCCATACAGTATTAACGCTGACATTCCCTACCACAAGGGTCAGACACATGCAGTAATAATGTGCAGTGTAAATGCTGTATGTTGTAACATGGCTCAGCAGACACCTCTCCTCACTATGGCAACGCTTTCCATCGGAGTTGGCCTTCGTTCACTAAACAGAAAGCTGCGCAGTTTGTGCGCCGCACAGCCAAGGGTTGGTCATCTCATTTTCTGGCTCCCTGCTCTCCCTGCTGCTGTGACCGTAGTCTCTCCTGAGCTCAGTGGTTTTCAACCTCATCGGTTCAGTTTTTTACTTCCGCCTCCTGATGATTTTCATTTTTCTCTTTACAGGCCCTTTGGGTTCTATGTATTCAAGGGGTACATCTAACAATTATTTTCATTGTCAGTCAATTATTTAGTTATTTTTTTCAATTAACCTAAAAGTTGTTTGATCTGTAAATCTGAAAATTGTGAAAAATGTCAGTGTTTCGCAAAGCCAAAGATGACATCACATGCCTTGTTTTGTGCATAACCCAAAGATATCTAGAGCTACAACGATAAGTCAGTAAACTGATTACTTGATTAAAACAAAATGAAAGTGCCGGCTATCTTGAGAATAATATTTTGCTTCTGAAATGTCAGATTCTTTTTTCGACCGGTGGCTGGACAAAAGAAGCAGTTTGAAGACGTACCATTTTTCACAAATTGTTTCACATTTGATTAAGTGATTAATTAAGTGAAATAATAGGGGTAGATACATTTGTAATGAAAATAATTGTTAGTTGCAGCCCTATTACTGTGTTCAAGGAGAAAACAAACCAGAAAAATATTCACATTTAAGAAGCTGAATTCAGAGATTTCTGAACAAAATCTACTCAGACTGATCATTATAGTAGTTTGCAAATAATCGATTAAGTGACTAATCATTGCAGCTGTCTTTTATTTTTTATTTAATTCAACAACATTACAATATCATTTTACCAGCCTCCAGGTTGAGAATCATTGACCTTGCTTATGAAAACCACGCTGATTAGTGACATGGCCGTACAGAACTAACACTGCTGTCAGAATGTGTGCTCTCAGGTTAAAGCCCTTAGTTTAATTCAGATTTGAAGTTCAGCTCAACCAAATCCGTATCTTTTGATTTATTTTGTTAGTGTGCAGTTTCCAGTATAAACCTGATTAGCAGGTATAAGATAACAGTCCTGGGTTATTACTAGAACCTCTTCCTTCATAGACCCACCCCATTAAACCCCAAACCATGTGCAGCAGCTGTATTCAGAGTTGCCTTTAGGTGCCATAGTCAGAGGGTGTGTGCAGTGTAATGCCACCTGTCTACCTTCATGCAGTATTATTCACATTATTCACATCCTCCCTCAATCCCCCTCCTTAGGCTTCAATGTGGGCCGCAGTGCCGGCGGTCGCTCCACGGTGCGAGAGATCAACCGGGACGCTTGCCACTTCCCAGGATTCCCTGTGCTGCAGACACTGCTGCCCAAACACACCAATGTGCCGGAGCTCTACTTCCTGCTGATGGCGTTGTTCCTGCAGCAGCCTGTCACCGATCTGCCAGACAGCCTGCAGGTACATGTTAGTATACCCTCCCTTTTTTCTCCTTCTACTTATACTAATGAATCTGCTTAGTTTGCTTTTGATCGGAATTTTACTGGACAACTTAAAGCAGCTTTTCATTATGTTTGCATTAAGGTGGTAGGGTCTGCCTAATGTAAACAGAGTAAAACAGCATGAAATGTTGTTGTCCTTTAAGGTCATTTTTTAAATTTAGTTTATTCAGCCATGAAAACAAAGAGTTTGTTTATTTAGTTTGTGTATATATTACCCCCATATATGCGTTTGTCTTCTCAGTTTGACCTGGACTCCATTTGGACGTTCATCTTCGGCATGCCAGCCTCCAGTGCGACAGTAGTGGGCTCCATCCACAATATGTACCCTGATGCTGCCTTCCTGCTGCTAGCCATGCTGCGCAGCATGCTCAACCTGGTGAGAACAACAGTTTTAGTCTACTACATCACCAAACCATAAGTTTATCTATCTTTATTGCCATTTTTCAGGAAGAACATAATTATCATGGCAGTAATTTAACACGACCAATAAGATGAATAAATGTAAAAAATCTAAAACATTCTAACAAAAAATCCCCAAAAACGACATTATATTTAAAGCATAATAAGCTGAGTTCTTCATCAAAAAATTGATTTCGTTTTTTCCCCAAATCTATAAATCTTGTTTTTTACGTTAAATATTTTTTTCTTAAACAAATCATATACAGAAAAATGACCTTTAATTTCTTGTACATAATGCTCTCATGATCATTATTCCAATCACATATTTAAGGCTTAAGAGGAGCCTCTTTACACATAATTGGACTAATTAAATCCAATATCTTTTCCCTGAAATTAGATTACTTTTTAAGACCCACTCACAGAGGGCTTATGTCGAGGAAAACGTGAGAGGTTGCTGGTGTTCATCTGTCTTTTTGAAGTGCTTCTTTATGTAAGATTTCCCTGCAGTTGCTGCCTGGGTTCGTTCAAGGTGTCTTCTTAAGCTCCATTTATCTAATGTACATGACTGGAAACCACACAATCACACCAGAGAGTCTCTCAGTGAGCCACTGCTGGTTGCTGACAAGCTTCACTTGACCTCCTGGGAACTAACTGCCTCACTGATGGCGCAGGCTGCTGCTTGACGACTTCCACTTCGCTTAGATCCCCCAAACCAGCCTGAGATTTAAACAGAAACCCAGCACCTCCACTGCTTCTAGATGTGTCTTCTTGTTTGTGTCTTCCCAGCCGTGGCAGTCAGAGGAGGAGGGCTCCTGGCTCAGAGAATACCCAGTCACCCTGATGCAGTTCTTCAGGTATCTTTACCACAATGTGCCTGACCTGTCACCAATGTGGCACAGTCCAGAGTTCCTCTGCGCCCTGGCAGCAGCTGTCTTCCCTTTCAACATCAGGCCCTACTCTGAGATGGTAAGGCTCTACATTTTCTCCCTTAATGAATTGAAGCCAAATTAAATTCTAACTCAGGTGAAGAAACAGTTAGAAATCTTTGACCTTTACTGGAGTCTCCAAAGAAATAAAGCAACTTTCACCTTCTGCACAAATCTCTTGAGGAGTTTTTGTTCTAGGACTGGGTTTAGAAAGGGGAAAAAAAAATCTCATTACCTGAACAAGTATTTTCGAGGTATTGATCAGTAAACCTATCAGCCCTCTGAAAATATGTTGTGATTCTCTTCTATGGGGCAATAAACTGAAACGTATTGCCCTTTTAGAGTCTCATTTGCAGTCAAGAGTGGTGTGATCACTGTAAACTACTGCAGTGCAAGACACCACAGTTTTTCTCAGAGGAAAAGGTGTTTTCAGAGAGTTTACAGTAAGATAACTACAGATTGCCAAGCCACTGAATGAAGCTGTGTGTTAGTAAAAGATATCAGAGGAAAGAACACAGAGGAAACCAAGCTGCACTGTACAACTGGAAAACAAAGAAATGTCTACAAGTTCACAGCTTGCATGAATTTTGTTTTTTTTGATAGAATGTCCTCGTTACTTGCTTAATTAAACATTAAAACTATTGTTATATTGTCTCACTCCATCCGTTCTCCCATTCCAGGTCAGTGATTTGGATGATGAGGCGGGCTCTCCCACTGAGGAGTTCAAGGCCTTTGCTGGAGACTCTGGTATGAACCGCAGCCAGTCAGAATACTGTAACGTGGGCTCCAAAACGTCCCTGACCAACCACCCAGCCAAAAAGTACGTCTTTGATTTCATGAGGGTCCTTATCATGGACAACCTCTGCATGACCCCGGCCAGCAAGCAAACACCCATCATCGACCTGCTGCTGGAGGTGAGGAGACACTGAATTTAAAGAATTGAATAAATCCACCCATGTAGCACCTTAATTAACTGATAATCACCCATATTTCTTTGTGTTTTCTCTTATTTAATTAATAAAAAGCTTTAATGAGAATATTTTTCTTAGTAGTAAATACTAGTCAATACAGTAGCTCCCTGATTTTACATAACAGCAAACCGACAAACATATTTACCCATCCTAACTCGTCAATGTGTGTGTGGTTTGTGTTACAAGGCCTCCCCAGAGCGCTCCACCAGAACTCAGCAGAAGGAGTTTCAGTCCAACATCCTGGACGGCGTCATGGAGCACCTTCTAGCCGCTGATGTCCTTCTCGGTCAGAACAAACTCCTTAACCTGATACAGAGCCAGCCAGTGTCAGTTTGTTCAGTTTATCTGCCAGCTTCATTATTTCCTAGTAGTCGATAGTTTTAGGATGAACATAAACCTTCAAATAATTTCCTCATGCTACTCACTGATGTTTCATCTGACTTTAATGGCTCACTACCTGCCAAAGTGGCTATTGAAAAAAAATAGCTGATGATTAGGCAGAAAATGGCCCTGACAAGCATGCTGCAGGACAGCTCAGACTGATAATCTTAGTTGGCTCTCTGAGATGCTCGGATGGTTGCATCATGAGTCAGCAAATCACAGTCTGAAGCCGAGAGTACTGCAATAATCTTCAGCATTTAACATGGCTGCTTGTGTTATATTTAGTCTCCAGTGTGTGGTTGTTTTTTTTAATAAGCTATTTATGATATTTAAATTATAAAACAACATACAAAATGTATGTTTGATATGTTTTTGTCCTTTGATCACTTCTGATATCACCTCTAAAATTGTCCAAGCTAGTAACCTCTGTTTTAACTTGACTAACATTACCTATTTCATCATGAACAACAATAATAATGATAATAATAATAATAATAATAATATATGTAACCACGTCTGTCTTGCCGCTTCTCTCCCTTCAGGGGAAGATGCCTCTCTGCCCCTCAGCAGTGGTGGCAGTTATCAGATCCTGGTCAACAACGTCTTCTACTTCACCCAGAGGGTGGTGGACAAGCTTTGGCAGGGCATGTTCAACAAGGACTCCAAGATGGTGGTGGACTTCATCGTGCAGCTCATAGGACAGGTACAAACCAAACTGCCTTCAAAAATGACTACATTTATCACTGACGAAACATCTATATTTCACTAATAAGGATATATGGCACTAAGACAATTCCACATCGTGTTCAAGCAGCTGGACAAGAGATTTTCAGCTGGTAGGTCATAGTTAAAATCATTGCACAGTTATCGTGTGCAATTAAGGTTTTAAGTGGATGTTTACTAGTTATCATTGATTGTAAACTCTAAATGCAGTGTAATGTCCACATTGTAGTTTTGGCGAAAAACATTTTTTACATAAACTGACTTCATAGGAGACAATTTCATACTGTTTACTCTGTTTGAATTTGGCGTACCCTGCCAGGACCTTATTATCTTCTGAGAACAGCTCATTTATTCAGTTATTGAAACAATAAATATTTGAGTTTATATTATTACCTTCTAAATATTGTAAATATTACAATTCTGAGTTTGAATGTCTTCTCCAAAACTACATAGTGCCCCTTTAAGTTATTCATGGTCACTCCTTAAATCCTTACTGAAGACTACTTGGAATTATGCGCTGAAGCACTTCATTTTCACTGAAAGTAAATTGGGTTTTCCTTCATCTCTATCAGACAGTGTACACTTTCCCTTCCTGTACCTGCAGAATCTTGCTGGAGGCATTTAGACTTTAAAAGGGCTGCCTACATTTACAATAGAAATGTCTGGCTGTGCTCCAGAGTTAAATTATAGTACTCAAATTTATCACACCCAGAAAGAAGCACCAGCATTTTGCTGTTCCCCACTTCTTGTAAACAGGCTGCATTATCAGGCCGGACACTTTTCTCCAAAGCAGCCTGAGGCACACAGACGGTGTCTGTGTGCTTCCCGCACTGGAGGGAGAAAGAAAACGATCCTTCTGTGAGTCTTTTTTGAGTTAATGTAACCAGTGAACACGCTCAGGATTATATTAGATAAGCAACATCCATCAGACTGCAGGCCTCATTTACACATTTTAGCCAGTGAAGGCACATAAATTAGATACGGCTGTTGGTGCATTTAGCGCCTTGCAAACTGACTGGCAGGTGTATATCAGGAGTGTATCCAGTATATGTTGTGTATGTGGTGTCAGCTGCATGTGAACTTATTTTTAGAAAATGTTATTGGAAGAAAGAGAAAAAAAAAATGTATGAGCCCTTTTTTCAGATTCGAAAAGAGATGGTTTCATAAATAATTGACCGTTTATATTTTAACTCCCCAGTTTAAAAAAAAAAAAACATGAGCTAGAGTGCAGAGACTTTTCGAGTGAAGTCATGTGTGTGGACTTTATGTTCTACTTTTTATACAATGCCCTCAACACACACACTGCAGTGCAAGCGAGAAGATTAGGAGATTATCCTTGGAAATTAATTTCTCCGACTATAATGCACCTTGGAACTATCCCAGTGTGATTAGTGATTTCATGCTGAGGTGTATATGAGGAATAAGAATGTATTTACTTTAGATTTCATTCAGTTGACTTGAAATATAAATACTCAGCATGCGCTTGGAAGACACTCACATTTTGCTCAGAAACTGTTCTTTAACATTTTTGTTTGTTTTATCCTGTTGTCCCGGGCAGAGTATTCAGCCAAATGAATGTGATATCAGGAAAATTTGAATGTATTCCAAGCAAGTAGTTACTGCACTACCCCCCTACAGTTACATAATATAATATAGAGGTAGTAGGACATTGACTCTAAATACATCTTTACAACTAGAAGCTTTACTTCAGTTTGCTTGTTCATGTCTTGTTGAAAAGAAGCTTGTTTTATTTTTAAAAATAAAATCCCAGTTCTCTGCCCAGACATTAACACAACAACAGAAGAAACACAAAGCCACATTCACAACCCTCTAACTAGTTAATCCACTTCAGTCGGAGTTGCTCAAACAAATCTCTGTGCTGATGTATTTCAACAGCAGCTTTATTCATATCCAGAGCACAGCAGTGTAACAGCTACACAACATCAAATCCTGTTTCTTCAGCTGTATTTTCCATCCTTCTCTTGTATTTAGTACTTACTGGGATGAAAATACTTTCATTCTAACCTCCTTCACCTGTTTGTTTTCCTCTCCTTCTCCAGTCAAAGAGGCGTTCTCAGGGTCTTTCCCTCGACACCATTTACCACTGTCTGAACCGGACGGTTCTCTACCAGCTCTGTCGACCTCACAAGACGGTAGCTCAGCAGGTGGCCCTGCTGGACGCCCTGCGGGTCCTGACCGTCAACCGCAACCTGGTGCTCGGCCCGGGAAACCACGACCAGGACTTTGTGGCCTGCTTGGCTCACTGCTTCATCTGCCTGCATAGCGGAAGGTAAGATGACCTGAGGCTTGCCTGTGGCAGGGTATCTGCGGATCCTTAAGTCATTTTTAAAGGTCGTTATTAATGTGATTTTAAAAAGGTGGTATGTAAGGGGAATACATGTTTTTAATTGATTTTGCAGCTTGGTCTTAGGTCATGCTGGGACACTTGGGAAGGTTCTAATCTAGTGCTTTAACAGTAGCAAATCATATTATTATGCTTTGTTAGTATTGTTATTATGATTTACACCTGCAAATCACCACTAGAAGAAATTTAGTTTTTATCATATCTAAGATGTTCATGTCTTTGTCGACCAGCTCCTAATGACTTCATAGTTTTGTTTTCTGTTCCTATTTAAAAAATACAATTTTATTTGGGTTTAGGGTTAGGGTTAGGGTTAGGGGTTAGGGTTAGGGTTAGGGTTAGGGTTAGGGTTAGGGTTAATTAACCCTTTAATTACTGTGGATTGATTTGGGGATTAAAGCTGCAGCCTTAAAAGGGGCTCTGTGGAACTTCTGTGTTGTGCTGGAAGCCAGCCGGTGTTGTATGACTCTTTTTATAAACTAATGTTAGCCAATGTTGCTCTGTTACCGGAGTTGAGAGAGGAACTCGAGAACATCAGTAATGTCACATCCTTTGGACTGTCATGGAAAATCTGACTCAAGTCCTTCACAAAGAAACCCACAGTCCAGCAGCACTAAACAACTCAAACAAAACTTTAGGCTTGTATAGCCAACTTAATGAGACAACAAAGTGTTACAGTCTGCTCACATAAAGCCACTAAAACAGTGATTTTCAGGGCAACATGTAAGAATTTGAATTGAATTAGTCAACAATTGATTTAAACTATTGACAGAATGTGACAAAATTCTAGTTTTATCTTTATGATGTCTAAATATAGTTTTGCATAGATATCTACTGCAATTAGCATGCTAACAATGTAGCCCTGACCCGTCCTGGTCCAAAAACTCTGTGTTAGTGATGTTAACACTCCCCTGCTCCCCGAGCTCCCAGTACGTGTTGCTAGCTGCACGTTTCACTGAGGTAACTAGCTAACAGCAGCTACTTAGCTACAGTTAGTGGTCACTCTGCTAATATGGTAAACCCCTAATTGTTTTTAGTATGAATTTGAAATGATTTAAAGAAAAGTATATGTATTTGTTTTAAACAATATGAAACTAAAGTATAAATAATTAAAACAAAAAAAAAAAATCAGATTACATTAATTACATAACTAATTTGATCTGTGAAGTAATTTGTTAATATTTTACTATGATGGTTATGTTTTTACAGTAGTTTATCGAAGAAAGAGGGTGTCATTAATGTTGTATGTCCAATTATCGGTTATCCATCTCCTTGATTACTGATGATCAGTATCGGTCCTGACGGAACTGTATCAGTCTACCCCTACTTTTCAGTATGTAGCAGTAAACGAGCAACGTGACAAATTCTCATCCTCGTTTGTTCTGTCAGATGAAAAGCTGTGAAAGTCTTACATTTTGTTGCGTGAAGCATGCATGATTCATATTGGACTCATCACATTGCTTCTGTATGGTGTGGAGGATGAGATGACGGCTGTCCAAACAAGGTCCTGACAAAGACATGAATCGCATAGGACTAAAGGACACTGAGTGAAACAACGTGTACGAAAAGAGATCGTCACACTGCTAATAAAGCATTTCTATTATTATCCAGTCATTCAATTTCTAAGGAGTTTCACTAGTTAACCTAGCTTACAGCAGTTTAGGTTAGTTAGTTGGCCTGAATGGGAGTGTCATGGATGAAAACGTGATCACTATTTTGTCTTCTGTAACATATTTTTATTGTATGTTTAATAGTGGTACCAAGTGGTTCTTCAGCTCCATCCGTTTAACTCTGTGGTTATTCCTGAGCAGCTCTGCCGCTGCGGAATGTTTGTGGAATGAAAAAGTGGTTTACCACAGAGTCTCACACCTTAGTTTTTTATCTCCTGCGACTCAGTCTGGGCTGTGTGCTGCTGAGCGCAATTGTGGCAAGTCTCTTTTTTTTTGCACGTGTCCTGCCAGAAGTACTGATAGCTTCCAAAACTGCAGCAGGTGGGGGACACACTGAGTTTCCTACCACGCTGGGAACACAATATGCTTTTACACGACACACTGTACAACAGCAGAGAGCAGACTTATCTGCTGCAGGGAAGCTGAACAATCCAACTCTCCCTGTGATGCCCCCCTTCAGCTCTCTGAGAGGTTGGTCCTAAGTCGCTATGTGTCTGTCTCTGCAGCAGTGTGGAGGGCTTCGGTCTGGAGGCGGAGGCCCGGATGACAACCTGGCATGTCATGATGCCTTCAGAGAACGACGCTGACACTACGCACAGCCACGACGTCAGCGAGGGTGAGAGACTGTTATATGTGTTTATGTGTGGGTCGTGAAAGTATTTTAACCCTACTAACTGTTTGCATGTGTGTTGAGGATTTTTCCATGTTACGTAAATTGACTGGGCTCATTTCCATTTATTTGTAATGGAAAACAAATTCTATTTTGCATGACTGAACACTGTTGTTTCTCTCTGCAGGCCGGCAGCTGCTGTTAAAGGCGGTGAACCGAGTGTGGACAGAGCTGATGCACAGCAAACGTCAGATGCTGGAGGACATATTTAAAGTTTCCCTGCCCTGCAACGACAGAGGCCACGTGGACATTGCGACTGCCCGCCCCGCACTGGAGGAGCCGGCCCTGAAGAGCTGGCAGACCCACCTGGGTGAGCGACACTGAGAAACATAGACATACTGAGATATCCAGACCCAGACTTGCTGTGCACTAGCTAAACATTTCCTGAGCTCCGTCTGTGTTGGATTTACATAACTTGATCAAGTGTTTGGAAGCTCCTCGTGTTGTTTTGCAAAGGAAATACTTTAGTCTGGTGTACTGCCAATAGGGCCTATTATTGCCGCTTCTCTGAGTGTTATAATTTTGTTGATTACGACCAGCCACCTGCCAAAGTTTTGACTCAGTCTGCTGAACCAGACACCTTGGCATGTAACCAGATATTGTTAGAAGAGAGAGATGAGAGAAACTGATGAAAGAAGAAGCCTTTCCTTTATTAAAGGGACTATTTCTGTGGTTGTTCCAGAAAAAACAAGACAGCCCGTTCATTGGATTATTTTTCTCCTTATTTTTTAAATGTCACTTCTCAATGCCTAAAGCACCAAACACATTTCAGTCTCCTTCATTTTATTGTGCTGAAGACCAATATCTAATCCTCAAATATCCTGTGCTAATAGTGTAGACCCCAACACTTCTTCTGGGCTTTGAGTTCCTAGTCAGGACTGCTAGCTGCACAGCTAGCAGCAGTTAGTGGTTACTTTGATCTGCTAATTCTCATTTGTTTTGAGTCCAATAGGTGGCTAATTTTAACATATTGAACCTTGAAGCATTCACAAAATTATACATTTTATTTGTCAGCGTCTTACCTGAAAATGTGACTGGTTCCTTTTCTTTCTCTGCTGTCTGCTCTGCTCTTCAGTGTACGAGAAGAAGTGCATCAGTCGTGGTGAGGCAGTGGCACCGGCGACTCAGTCTAAACTGTCCAGAGTCAGCAGCGGCTTCGGCCTTTCCAAGCTGACAGGCGTCCGCCGCAACAAGAAGGAGAACAGCCTGAACAAGAACAGCCTGTCTGCACAGGTGCACACAAGTGATACTCTACTGTATGATTGTAGAAGATTAAACTATGTGTTAATCAGCTTTCATTACAATCTATCTATTTCTGATCAACAGGAGACTTTCCAGTGGATGTTCACACACATCGCTGTTGTTCGAGACCTGGTGGCCATGCAGTACAAAGAATATCAAGAGGTACCATCATTACCAAACACTGTGGTTGCAAGAATTCTAGCTAGTTTGTTGGATATGATGTATAAGCAGCATACTCAGAAACGAGCTGCAGCACAAAACAACAGACTGTTATATAACAATGCAGTTGGGATGTTGCTGCAGGACAATAAACCAAGTAAAAAAAGGAGCAAAGGTACATTTTCACAGGCTGGTGTAACAGTTGTGACAGCGTGTGTGATTTATAGCAACATTTTTAAAGTGACTCACCACTCACACCTCACTCATCCCTCCGTCCCCCAGAGGCAGCAGAACGCCCTCAAGTACGTGACCGAGGAGTGGGCTTCCATCGAGTACGAGCTTCTGCGTGAACGGGGCCTCTGGGGCCCGCCCATCGGCTCCCACCTAGACAAGTTTGTGCTGGAGATGACAGAGGGGCCCTGCCGGATGAGGAAGAAGATGGTCCGCAATGACATGTTCTATATCCACTACCCATACATCCCAGAGATGGAGCCGAACACCAACTCTGCACAGGTATTCAGCCATACAGCACCTTTAGCTAGCACAAGGGCCTTATTTGAATAGTCCTTTCCTCTATGACTCCTTTCTTCAGGCTGTATATAACAAAGATCTTGTCAGTTCTAGACACTTTAATACATTTATTAAATATTATGTTTTTAAAACAGGAAAGGATGATATATAAAGTCATTGATATACTGCCACAAGTACTAATATGCACAAAATATTACATTTCACAGTAGAAATGTGGTAGAAATGCTTACAAATCATGTGGAGAAATTCATATTCTTGAAATGACTTCCGCCATAACTCCAGAGCAGTAAACTTGTAAGAATAGCTCAGCTCTTGGACGAGCTCATCGATGTCATGTGAGGAAGTGACACCAGCAGCCGGTGGCTCTCTTTTCCTGGCACCACCGAGACACATTTAGCTTTGTTTGTTCTACAAATAATCCCTCCTCTCTGTTTGCCAGCGGGTGCCTCTCTTCCCTCCACAATGATTTATCTGGTCAGGAAGATGCAAAGAGATAGCTCACAGGCATTGGGTTTTATTTATGTCTGCCCCTGAAAAGCCAACACATGGAAACTCCATTTTACACTTTTACTTATTTAAGATGAAAATGTCCGTATGACAAACATTGCAAGCAACCCAATGATTGAACAACACGTAGCTATGATTCTCTGGCATTATGACCATGGATTGATCACATGCCAAAGTCCCCCAGTCTGCATCATAATACATAATTCAAACATGTTTTGGGTAAAGCTGCAGGGTGTCTGACAAAGTCATACACTTGTGCCAACTTGTGCCCATAGATATAAACCATTACTAGCCCTTTGCTTGACTTGGGTCTTTGATGCCACCTCAAATTCTTAAAGAATTGCCCCCCAGATTCAGATTAATCTTATTAAAAAGAAAAATGTTCAATACTAGTTTTCTAGGTGGCTGTTTTAATGATTACCAAGAAGAAATGTGTCAAATTCAGAATCATGCTGCCAGATGGCATTGCCCCTGGCCTTTGTTGTGCTAATCTCTTGCAGCAGCATTCTTAATTTGACATTCAAACAACCTCAACCTCCATCCTTTTCAATTCTCTAGCCTTCTTCGCCCCCTCTGGTGCCCCTGGTATCCTCAGCCCTGGCTGAGGTCCTTGTTCGTGCCCAGGTACCTTCAATGACTGGTGTGACCGCATGATCGAAAACAAACATGCTTCCAGAGCAAAACAGGGGCTCTGACATGGTTTCAAGCCTTATCTTGTTTTTTGTGTGAAAATCTGTTTGATCTTTGTTTAAAGGGCACCCTGTGTGATGTGTGCTGGCAAGTAGAAAGGTGTTGTAAAGTTGATGTTTTGCTAAATTTCTGAGCGTTTTTAAATGTGTTTGGTTTTATCAGTGCATTGGTGAAAATGTGCATGTAGATATGTGTACGTATGTGCTGTTTTGCAGTGACTTTCAAGTTGTATTTTATCCAGTGTTAGGTGTACTAGAAAATAAAATGTGTCTGCCAAGAGAAAATGCTCTCTAGCATTTCTACTGTTGTGTAGAAAATGTATTTCTACATAGACACCAGGTTGTGTGTTACAGATGAGGCCAATGATAATCACAGATAATCCTCGGTTTTCAGTTGGTTTAGACCTCATGTCCATGACATCTTTGCAATGAAACTAACCGTGACTGACCGTTTGTAATTTCGCTTTTTTCTTTTGCATGTAATTGACTGCACATTACTGGTATTTCCTCGGTGATTCATCGCAGATCGATATGTCCCTCAGCGAAAACTACATATGATCAACTTTGATTGGACCGGCTTCTGATTTGAACACACAGCCTTCAAAAAATGTCTGCCTTAGCTTCTGTGCAGTTATAGTAACTACATAACCCCCTGTAATGCTTTTATTGGGTCATTTGCATTGTAAAATAAGCAAAACATTCTTGATTATTATTATAACCAAAGCCATCTTTCCTCAGCCAAAGGTGTTTTCCTCTTATCAATGGCTGCTTCTCAACGACTTCACCTACTTGTCTTTCTTCACCCCCCTGCAGAAGCCTCTCCGTTACCGGCGAGCCATCAGCTACGACAGTAAGGAGTACTACATGCGTTTGCTATCTGGAAACCCTGGCATGTACCAGCACTCTGTAGAGCACACCACAGAGGGAGAGACCACACAGCATGAGCCCGAGCACGGAGAGGACACCATCGCTAGGGTCAAAGGTACAGAGACAATACCTTGGAGGGCACGCTATGGCGTCTAACTTGTGTGATGAAAGCTGGTTTGGAAAGCACAACTTGTTTTTTGTTTTTATTCTTAACTCCTCTTCTTGGTAGTGTTTCTTTACCTGAAAGCCCTCTCTAATATGTTGCTCTGCTCTGCAGGCCTGGTGAAGGCTCCTCTGAAGAGGTCTCGGTCCACAGCGGACGGGGCAGACGAAGACAGTCAGGATCAGCTTCAGGAGCAGCTGCTGGAGTCAGGAGGCCCTGAGGAGGAGCAGAGGACCGACAACACTTCCCTGCTGCGCCTCCTGGAGGAGGGAGAGAAGGTCAGGGAGGGACACAAGAGCATAAGACTGGACAATTACAATTCTATAACAATGGCAAAGTTTCTAGAAGTGCTCAAAGTGCTAGAGGCTAAAATCAGTATCCAGTGTCGGATACATATATATGCATATTTAAACTTGATACCAAGCTCTCAGGAATAGTGCAGAGCTCTGATGCCAATTTTACATAGTGGCCAAACTGTGTAATTACAACATCATTTGGTGCACACTGGCCAAAAAAGACTTTCTCCCATAAGCTGCCATTGTAACATTGACATTGCTGACATTTTTTGAAATTTATTTTAAGCATCACAAGCTTGTGAATTGACAATTTTGATCCAAGTCCAGAAGATCCGCATCATTTAGGGCTGCACGATATTGGAAAAAACCGACACTGCGATTTTTTTTAACCCTGCGATATATATATTGCAATATGAAAAAATACAGGTATTTTCATCAGATGACCTGAATAGCACTTTATGTTATGCTGCATTTCAAAATGATAACCATTTATATTTCATATGAGCTCATTCATGCGTGCTTGCCCTCCCAGAACTTCCATTCCCCATGCTGGCTTACTTTGATTTTTAAAAATTACGTCCTTCTAATTTTCCTTCGGATGATTATAGTTCAAGTTTATAGCGGGTCGGCTTGGGTGCGAAATGTAATTTGTGCTACTGTAGGAAAACGGGTCGGATGCAGTTTTAAGTATGGCGTGTATGGGCGGGTTTTCAAAATAAGGCCCCCTGCAGGACTCTGCTGTGTGGTACCTACGTAAATGGTCAAACGAATTAGTTGTGTAACCTCTCGTTGTGGCAACAGATGCAAGGCACTGTTGACACAGAACACGTGTTTGGTCAATATCATTCTTCTTGTTGCCGAAATAATTCCAGATAACTGATGTTGCCTTTCTGTTTGGCACCGAGTCTTCGTTTTCACGATTTTCTCTTGTTCATTGCTCATTTTTCAATGTTGTTACCAGCAACTTACTCCATGTGCAGGGGCATGGTCTGCTTCGGCATACTGATTAAGAACTAATGTGATTGGTGGATCACTGTGCATGCAGAGTCTTCATGCACAGTGTGTGTCAGGTACCCTTGAAATTAGATGAGTTCATTTGCCTCCTACATCGCAGGCTCTGCGATATGACTATTGCACACATGTACATCGTGATGGCAATGCTCAAACGATATATCGTGCACCCCTAGCATCATTGAATCATTTTATCCCCACTGAAGTCGGTGGAGGGCTTTTTTGGTTTCTTGTACCAGCTCTCATTTGAATGAACGGGGCTACGCCTCCAACGCTGTATCCAGATTTAACAAGTGGTAACATGATATGTAATGAATTACACATCTAATTTTGACAAAATAGGCCTCACCACTTAACTTAAATTTCAGGGTGATGTTTCTATCCTGTATTGTCTTAATCCAATAAAAAGCAACTTGGCACATCAACCCTCTAATCAAGTACTGCCATGGTCTTTCTGCCACTGAGCAGCTCAACTGCTGCACTGAGGGATTAAATCCTTTGCTCAGAGCTCTCCCTACTTATTTATTTGTTCCTCACAGAGTTTTGGAGGAATTCAAGTGTGACTTTTTTTTTTAGAGAATTGCTTTCTCCAAACTTTAGGTAATTAAAGCTCACTTGTTTCATGCATTCACTGTTCCAGATTCAACACATGTACCGCTGTGCCAGGGTGCAGGGTCTGGACACCAGCGAAGGTCTGCTGCTGTTTGGAAAAGAGCACTTCTATGTCATCGATGGCTACACCATGACCGTTTCCAGGGAGATCAGGGACATCGACACGCTGCCCCCAAAGTAGGTTCAGACTTCTGTGTCGGTCACTTTATATCAGGGTGTAGGCTCCTGTAGGATGATCTGGAGAAAACACACCACGGCCACCTAATTAATCCTCAATACATGATGACACGGTTTTTGTATTGTCCCTCCCTGAATAACAGATGACATCATTCCCTCTGGACGCTGCAGTGCGAGTTTCTGCAGCTGGAATGATGTAATGCTGCTGATGGAGCATGCGTTGTAGAACTCAGCAGAGATATTACGTATTTATTTTTTGAGGGAAGACTCTTTTCCTTTGAGACACACAGGTGCTTCATTGATTTCACTTTGTTCCCCTCAGGTGTTTTACCCTTGTACTCTCTCTTCAGCGCCCAAACAAAAACAGGCTTTTTGCTCAATTAAGAAAAAAAATCTATAGATATATTTCATTTTCATTTATGAAATACTACAATGTAATTTTGTTTTTTAATTTTTTTATTATAGTATTTTAATCAGTTAAAAGACATGTAGAGAAACTTAAAGGTCCACTGTGTAGTTTTGAGAAAGACATTTAGATGAGGTCACATTGGTTGTTTTTCTTTGACTTGAATATCACAATGTGTATAACAGAAAAAAAGAGATCTGCTAAAGTTCCCTTTTGGAAAGCTGTAAATGTTTATGACGTGAACTTAAGCCTCTATAGATTCAAGTGCTTTATCTGTTCAATTGTATATAAATCGGATTTAATCTGTGCTTCTCTGTCTGTTGTCTGTGTCCAGTTTACATGAGGCGATCATCCCCAGAGGAGCGAGACAAGGACAGAGCCAACTGAAGAGAACCTGCAGCATTTTCGCCTATGAAGACATCAAGGAGGTGCACAAGAGACGCTACCTGCTGCAGGTAAGATTGCAGAGAAACACAGAAGAACTTTGTACTGAGTAGCTTAAAATATTTGGGTTTCAACACACCACAACGTTTCTTACATTTCTGATGTTTAACTCATCACGCTGTGCTCTTTGATTATTAAATGTCCTGTGTGTCATCACCTTTCAGCCCATGGCAGTGGAAGTCTTTTCTGCAGATGGGAGAAACTACTTGTTAGCCTTCCAGAAAGGAGTCCGCAACAAAGTTTACCAAAGGTACTGAATACAAATGGAAACAAAGAGCTCGAGCTGCATGCTGCTGAGCTGCTGCTGTTCTTACATTTCAGTAAAAGAAAGAATTGTTTAAAAAAAGTTGTGAGAAAAAGGTTTTTGTTCCTTTTCTCAACCCTCAGAAAAGACCAGACAATGTTTAGTATGATTTACTTAAAAAGCCAGTGCAGTTTCATATTATTAAAATTCTTTAGTAACTGGTAGTTGGGATCCAGGGTGCTTGCTGAAAGGAGGGATTTCACAAAGGTTATTACTACATGATATCATAATAAAACCCTCAGACGAGATCATAAGCCTCTCAAAAGCTTTGAGTAGATCACTGTAATGCTAGTATTGTCATTTTTTTCAGGTTACACTGGTTTATATGCAAAGTAAAAAAGCTTCTGAACATATTTTTTAATAATATAATGACATCCCTGCAGGTTCTTGGCCGTGGTGCCTTCACTGGCTGACAGCTCAGAGTCGGTTTCAGGCCAGAGACCCAACACAAGTGTCGAACAAGGGTAAGACCTCATCTATGTTACACTCAGCACACAACCGTAGTAATTATTCAAATGAATGACCAAGAAATTAAATAAATAAAAAGGTAAGTACAGACTATATGATTGTATCACATGCAACAACTGCTTTGTGACTAAAGGATGCTTTTGGGCATGCACATGCTACTTTAACTAAAATTGCTCTCTGTCTTGGTGTTTGTCAGGTCTGGGCTCCTCAGCACGCTGGTCGGTGAAAAGTCAGTGACTCAGAGATGGGAGGTAAGAAGACTAATTGGTCAAACCTTCCTGTTCAGCTGAGCAACACAAAGTGAAGAAGTGTCATACTCTGAGCTATTATAAGCCTCTCTCATTTGTGAACCATCTTTTTTCCAGCGAGGGGAGATCAGTAACTTCCAGTACCTGATGCATCTGAACACGTTAGCAGGTCGATCGTACAACGACCTGATGCAGTATCCCGTCTTCCCCTGGATCTTGGCCGACTTCGACTCAGAGGTGTGTGTTACAACCGTTAAGTGTTAAAAAAGGCTACATCTGTTCCCTCATCAACCCTGCATTGGTAATGGTGGTGATGTTGGTGTTTTTAAACAGGAACTAGACCTGAACAACCCAAAGACGTTCCGTAACCTGGCCAAGCCTATGGGCGCACAGACTGATGACAGACTGACGCAGTACAAGAAGAGGTACAAGGACTGGGAGGACCCAAATGGTAAGATCTGCTGAATCAACACACTGCATCAAACAGGACTGAGTCAGGGAGATAACATTTAGTTATGTGTATTCAAGTTAGATAAAAGACATGAAGAAAAAAGATCCAGTTAACCAGGTAGCTCTTTTTTTTAACATTTGTATGCTAAATCTGTAATCCTCCTCCAATATGCTTAATTTTAAGATGAATACATGAGGCCTGAATTAAACTACGAGTGTTATTATGGTTGTTTTACAAATATAAAATATATGAAAACTTCAAACCTTGCAATAACCAGAATCAAATTTACAAGAATGTGGCACATTTCTCATTTGACTTGTACAACCTGCACTTTCCTACCAGGTGAAACCCCAGCATACCACTACGGCACCCACTACTCATCAGCCATGATTGTAGCCTCTTATTTGGTCCGGATGGAGCCCTTCACACAGATTTTCCTTAGACTTCAGGTTTGATCTGAAATGTCCTAGAATGTTTTGCTTTTCATCCAAATGTTCACTGACAGCAAGAGTAAGACTGAACATTTTAAATGTTATTCTGACATTTAGCCGACAGTGTAAAAAATGGTTTAATACATTTGGAAATACGGTTTTATATTTGATAATGGATTAATTTACCTTTTTTGCCTGAAGTTGTGATTCGTCTGCTTTAGGCAGATTTTAAGGCCTGACATAAAAGATGATCTTCTTTTAAGCTCTTCCAAAAAGATTATTTCACATTAATAACAACAAACTATTGATCCCCGCAAGTGTCTGGATCTAATGTCAAACCATCTGCCTGTGTGTTTGTGATTACCAGGGAGGTCATTTTGACCTGGCTGACAGGATGTTCCACAGTGTGCGTGAAGCCTGGCTCTCTGCGTCCAAACACAACATGGCCGACGTCAAGGAGCTCATCCCAGAGTTTTTCTACCTGCCCGAGTTCATGCTCAACTCCAACAACTTCGACCTGGGTCAGTTTTGGAAAGCATCATGAAAGTCAAAGTCAGACTGACCAAGATAATTGAGTGCATGAATATTAATGTTCTATCTGCCTTCTGTTTGATGTCCCAGGCGCCAAGCAGAATGGCACCAAGCTGGGTGATGTCATCCTGCCACCTTGGGCCAAGGGCGACCCCAGGGAGTTCATTAGAGTCCACAGAGAGGTAAGAAATGAACCCATGTCAGTCAAATTGATCCAAGTTTCAGTGCAAATGTACAGTATTAACCTCAGTCTTGTCTTCCTGCCCGGCTGCAGGCTTTGGAGTGTGACTACGTGTCGGCCCATCTCCATGAATGGATCGACCTGATTTTCGGATACAAGCAGCAGGGTCCGCCGGCCGTGGAGGCAGTCAACGTTTTCCACCACCTGTTCTATGAGGGCCAGGTGGACATCTACAACATCAACGACCCACTCAAGGAGACAGCCACCATCGGCTTCATCAACAACTTTGGACAAATCCCTAAACAGGTCAGATACTGCTGCTGTATCAGTTGTGATACTGTCGAAGCACAAGTGCTGCTACCCCTCCAACTTTGATTACTACCACATGCTTATGTGTAAGGGATAATGTATAGACCGGCGGTCACTATCGGGAAAATAAGTCCCGACAGGACGAATCTATTACATGGTTACTTGCCAACACGAAAGGAGACTTGACACAGGGCGTCTTTTTACAATTTATTTGTTACCGTTCACAGTGTTTTTCAGCAGAGAAATATAGTTCGCCAAACCGACGCCGTTTCGCTTCTCCCTCTTCGCTGCTTTCCTCTCTTTTTCTTTTCTAGACCGGTGACGACAACTCAGCCTTTTGCCAAGAGTTGAAATCACTGTATTTTCCAAGAATATTAAAGTTAATGTGAAACTCATCCATACTAGTTTTTTCTGATATGAAGTAGACTACAGATCAGCTGACGTCGCTTAGCGACCAAAGACGCTGAGTTGATAAGTGACCCGACTACTTCCGGAGCAAAGAATTTAGAGCACGGAGTGCTACGAAATACATGAATCAGAGGCAAAAAGGCCACTTTCCTTGACGATGGTCAAATATGCTTAGCAGCAGTCAATTATACGAAAATAATTGACCGCCGAACGTTGGGAAGGCCCATTCAAGTGAATGGAGCATTCTACAGCATTAAGAAGAGCCGTGTAATAATATAAAACTATTTCAGGCTGAATTAATGCAATGACTACTACCACTAATATTTTACATGTACAGCTTGTACTAGAATATAATACTGCTAGGAGTAATTCTGCTTTTTCAGGGGCAGCTATGTTTCTAGCTCCATTGGCAGCAGCTGATATGCTGTTGGTAGCTTAGTGCTAATACAAACTTTTCTTGCAAGTTGTTGTCTTTCTGTTTTCCTTCCATTCACCAATAGTTTTTATTGTGCAGATCACAGTCTCACAGGGCTGCTAGCGTAACGTTTATCTTTTAATCTTGCTTAAAAAAAAACTTGCAGAACCGTAGTTTTCATACCTAACACAACCATAATTTACTATCATTTATCAGCTGACCGTTGATGTTTGTGTGTGTGTTACAGCTGTTCAAGAAGCCCCATCCTCCGAAACGGGTACGCAGCAAAGCCAATGGTGACGTAGCAAGTGTTCCTCCAAGCTCCAACAGTGACAAGATCTTCTTCCATCATCTGGACAATCTCAGACCTTCTCTAGCACCTGTCAAGGGTACATGCACACACATACCCAATCACAAATCCACAGACCCTTACACCTTGTCTTTTCAGTTTAATCTACTGTATATAATAACAGTTAAGCCTCAACAAACCATTTGCAAAATTAGAGTGTATTTATGTTACATACTGTATTTAACACGTTTGGGTGCCCCTGTCAGCTTTTCCACCCAAAAACCAGGTGGGACTGAAATCCTGCCAGTACCACACTCTGTCCATTACCCGTTACATGAGCACTATCCATTACTCCCTAAGGAGCATGAACCCCTTTAGATTCAGCACCACTCACATATTTCTTTACATTACCTGATCTAGAGCTGAAGGAGCCTGTGGGACAGATCGTGTGCACGGACAAAGGCATACTTGCTGTGGAGGAAAACAAAGTTCTGGTTCCCCCCACCTGGAGCAAGACCTTTGCCTGGGGCTACGCTGACCTCAGCTGCCGTCTGGCGAACTATGAATCTGACAAGGTTGGTAACAGTTAACACAACTGCCACAGTCTCGCAGAAACTTATTTATTTCTCCAGGTGTGTTTGTGGGTGTTTTAATGTAGCTCAACACTACCACTCAATTGAAAGATAGACTGCTACTTATTTCACCTTGAAACTGACATGTGAATATGACAAATTATCAAAGACAATGTTTCCCCCTGCTGGTGCTGGAATGATGATGCAGTTTTCATTCTGACCCCTCAGTTTTTACAGCAGCAGCCATTACAGGAGTCTCTAATGCAGTTCTTCTGCATCTGATGCTGAACTGTTGTCGATTGAAAACTGTTACATGAGCATTTTAGATGATAGAATTACATTTTGACCCTGGAGGACAAAATATAAATGCCTCTCAGCAGAGTAGTTAGCAGAGCAGTCCTTGTACAGGATCTCACATTTTTGGTATAAGAGCAGCTCAAGGGTTGTTGGTTCTAGTTTTGTATGTTCTTATTCTACATAGTACAGAATTTATTGTCTTACTCACACAAGATTTGTAAATCAGCTCAAACCTTTAAAGGACTTATAATGTAGCCGGTTGCATGGGTGTTGATACAGACAAATTCCTCCATCTTCATTTCCTCACCTCTGCACCCCCAACAATCCAATATTCAGTCTTAATCTTCAATCTCCTTCTCAGGCGTTGGTTGTATACGAATGTCTGTCAGAGTGGGGTCAGATCCTCTGTGCCATATGTCCAAACCCGAAGCTGGTTATTACCGGTGGCACCAGCACTGCCATCTGTGTGTGGGAGACAGGAACCTCCAAGGAGAGGGCCAAGTCAGTTATGCTCAAACAGGTAAAAATACACACACTACCTTTTCCAGAATCATACAACAGGGTGCTGTGGCACTTAAAACAAAGACACTGATTCTTAGGAGTCCAAGATATAAGAGTGCTAGTGAACCTGAGTTCAGTGACAAAGTGTTTTGTCATTTGCAGAGACAAAGTAAACTGTAGGGCCTTCTGGCTAATGACATGAGCCCTTGACAGCTGAAAGCATCCAGACTAATGTGTCTAACTATCGAAAATTGTCGAATACATCTAATGCCTCTGTCTGTGCTGTTTCGTTGTAGTCATTACTGGGCCACACGGATGCAGTAACATGTCTGACGGCGTCGTCAGCGTACCACATTGTTGTCAGCGGCTCGCGGGATCGAACCTGCATCATCTGGGACCTCAACAAGCTTTCCTTCGTCACGCAGCTCAGGGGACACCGGGCGCCCGTCTCTGCTCTGTGCATCAACGAACTGACGGTACATCGGAGCTTAAATTTCTTTTAGTTTAGGACAATAAATATGAGCTAGGAAGAAAAATTGTAGAAAGGAAAATTTAGCACAGCTTGATGCAACACACATAATGTGTTTGTGTGTGTGTGTGTATTTGTGTAGGGGGATATCGTGTCCTGCGCAGGCACATACATTCACGTGTGGAGCATTAATGGCAGCCCCATTGCCAGCGCCAACACCTTCACAGGACGCAGTCAGCAGATCCTGTGCTGCTGCGTGTCGGAGATGAATGAGTGGGACACGCAGAACGTCATCGTCACAGGACACTCAGACGGCGTCGTCAGGGTAACCACGCCCATTTTTCTTCTCGCAGAATATCAACTATGATATTTACAATACCTTATTGTGCATTCTTTTTTAAATGTTGTTGTGGGATCCATTGCAGACATGAGTATTTACTTGTAAGGACTTTTGTCCAACTATTTGTCAGTGCATGTGTAATAATATGATATTATTATAGTATTATATGTTATGAAGAGCACTGCATATTTTCTTTTGATATCCCTCCAAGTTAAAGAGAAAATCTTGTAAAGATGCTAAATAATTTTTTTTGTCACTTGTATATTTAAAAAATGTGTTGTCACTCAATTGAACTAAACCATGCATAATTAAACCTTTCTTTAAATATGTCTTGTAGTTTTGGAGAATGGAGTTCCTCCAAGTCCCAGAAACCCCTGCCCCGGAGCCAGTAGAGCCAGATGTGCCTGACCTCTGTCCGGAGGAAAAGATTGGTGAGTCCTAATCGGGGGAAAAAATTAGATTTGAGCTACTGGACCAAGTAAAAGTTACTAATTTTGTTAAATTTTCTCGGTCTCACAGAGGGTGGCGAGAGTCACAACGGCGAGGATGACAGCAGCGACTCAGACGGAGATGAGCCCAGTCTGAGCCAGGAGCCCAAAGCACCACGCAACCCCTCAACAGGTGGAGGCAGCCAGCCGGGAAGCACTGTGCACAGACCCAGAGGTACTTAATACACAGCTCCACTTACATTTACATTTCAGTTTATACTGTTCAGCCATTTTAGCTGCTCTTGTAGAGACAAACACAAGTGCTGATAGCAGTACACTGTCTGTATTGCAGTCTGGGAAGGAAGTCAAACTTTCTTAAAAAAAAAAGTAGAAAATAGCTATAGACTTGCTGAAAATTTAACTTTTTTTAAAATTGAAGATGCACGAGTAGCTTTAAACACATGACACCTACATTCCTGCCTTCACAATACCTCTAAGGTCCTTCAGCCCGAGCAGGAGCCTCGTGGTCGATGGACAGCAGCTCAGACGACTCTCACCGTTGGTCGGACACCCTTAGCATTGACGAGAAGGACGGCTTTGTGTTCGTCAACTACTCTGAGGGCCAAGCTAAGGGCCCTCACCCTCACCCTCACCCTCATCCACATCCACATCCGGCTCATCTAGGGCACAGCTCAGTGCCACAGCCTCTCCAGCCCTCCTCCATGGACGCTCGGACGTATAACCAGCTCAGGACAGGTGGGTTTTTCAGTTTAAATGCCAGTTAATAAAGCACTTCAAAAGAACTTGTGAAAGAGAGCGTTTGTTTCTGTGTGTCACAGGCTACAGATGGGAGCGCCAGCTGGTCTTCCGGAGCAAACTCACCATGCACACAGCGTTTGATCGCAAGGACAACGCTCACCCAGCCGAAATCACATCCCTTGCTATCTCCAAGTAAGAGAGCTGTGTGTGTAGCAACAGACACTTTTGTGGTTTAATTTCTATATTTAGAAATTATTTGATGCATCTGAAAAGCTTCTCATTACTGTATGGCGCAAACTATCATCATACTATTCAACACAAACCACAAAGCAAAATATTTTTCGAATATAATGGCATGGCGAATAATTTACCCTCCTATTCTCTCTCTTATCTGTCTCTGTCCTGTGCTTCTGCCCTTCAGGGACCACAGTAAGATTCTGGTGGGCGATGGTCGTGGTCGAGTCTTCAGCTGGTCGGTCAGCGACCAGCCAGGCCGCTCTGCAGCTGACCACTGGGTAAAGGACGAGGTGGTTGACAGCTGCTCCGGCTGCACAGTTCGCTTCTCCCTTACAGAGCGACGCCACCACTGCAGGAACTGCGGGCAGCTCTTCTGCCAAAAGTAAGTAAATTAAACACTTGCCTGTATGTAATTTCTCCAGTTCCCTGAACCCAAACTTCTCCTTGAGTGAAATATAACAGGAATTAAAGATGGGTACGGCTCCTTAATGGTTTGTCACTGAGACAGTTTCACCTCTTCCTCAACACCTTTTAACTCTGGTGTTCCCCAAGGCTCAATCCTGGGTCCTCTGTTATTTTGACTGTACATTTCCATTGGGTCATATAGTTGGCATTATAACATATTTTTCCATTGTTATGCACAACATTACCACATGTACCTATCTACAGGTAGGTATAGGTTTATCTATCTGTAGGCATTCCTCCTTTCTTTCTTAAGTTGTTCTTTTCAGCTAATCCAGAAATGCTCGGCCAGTTCAGTTATTTAACTGACTGAAGACTAGTTTATTATTTTTGATAATAAAGCATAATATAAGCCATTTGTCAAGTCAAAGTATTTAATATTTAGTTGGTTACAATGTTAGGATAGGATGCTTTTTCACATTTTTATCGTTTTCTTGGGGTTTTTGCTCTGTCAGAGTGATTTAGATAAATGAAGGGGTTCTGAATACTCTCCAAAACCACTGTAGTATTTTCCTGCTATTTTTAGATTATCACTTTTTACTGTTCCTCTGTGAGAACCTGGCCTCACTGCCTACCATTTTATACAATTTCCACACCCTCACCTTGTTTTGCAGGTGTAGTCGCTTCCAATCAGAGATCAAAAGGCTGAAGATCTCGTCACCAGTGCGGGTTTGTCAGAACTGTTACTACAACCTTCAACATGAGCGAAGCGTTGAGGACGGCACCAGAAACTGAGCTCCATCTTCACCCGCTGCCGATAAAAGAAGCACCTCTTCCTGAGGACTCCGAACTAAGGAGCACTTCATATCTCCATCTGCCTTGTTTTTTCCTAAACACCTCCCACATATCCCTCGAAACCCCCTCTGTCCTCTCGTACGTCCAGTAACCACATGTACTGTAACACACTGACAATACTGTAACGGGAGGGAATGTTGGTTGTTTCATCACAACAGCAGTAAAGCTCAGCGAAGGAGGTGGGCGGGGAAAAAGCGAAGATAACAGATGGAAAGAAAATGAAAAAAAAAAAAAAATACTCAGTCACCACTCTTAACACCTGCACTCAACACCTGGAGGAGAAAAAAGAAGCAAAAACAACTCTGACGCGGCACGCTTGAATCAATCACCCGCCACCGCAAGACGTAACAAACTTGTTTATATTGTAAATACTTATCATGGCCTTTTTAACTCTAAGAGGAACAAACAGAGAACATTAAAAAAAGGTCAATGAGAAAAAAAAACAACTAATTGCCTGTAATATAGCATTGTGACTAACCACTCCTGGCTTTAAAAAAACAAAACAAAATCAATTGTGTGTAGTCTGCGTCACGAGTCACGGCGAGTCCAGAGGACTAACACGGAGCGGAGGAAGGGATATGAATGTCAATAATTAATGTCTGTGGGTTGACTTTACTAGTGGGTCTAGTTATGCAAAATTACTTATTTTCTTTTTAAGTTCCTTATCATTTTCTTTTTTTTTTTTTTTGTTGTCGTTGTTTACAAAAAATGTGATTCATTTTGTGAGTGTGTGTTGCCCACAGTGTCAAGCCATCAGCATCAGAGAGAGATTTATTATCAGATTGTCTTTACCTTTTTTTTGCCAAGTTTTGATGTTATCAATTATGATTTTTTTTTTTTTTTTAATCTATTCTGTCCTTTATATGAATTCCCATTTGGAGATTGTTGTTGTTGCTGCTGTCTGAAGACTGGACACATTATCATTTCAGATTTTGATCTCTTTCTTTTTAAATCATATCACTCCATTTGTTTTGAGATTTTTTTTCCTTCATCTTTTTTTTTGTCAAGAGATCAAAAAACATGGGTTCATGTGTGAAAAAGTATGAATTAGGTTTAAAACAAATGTGTAATGTTGCTCCACAGTTGATTTTCCATCATGTCTCCTTCACGTAGCTTTATTCAGTTACTGTAGTGGCTTGTTGAATGCACACAGAAAAAGGGACTCTTAGTATATACCGTGGTTTTTATTTTCTCGTTGGTTTCTATTCAGAGTTGTTGTTCGCAGACTTCAGTCTGACCCTGTGGCATTATTACAGCAGATGAGTAAATGTTGCACTCCACACACTTTATCCTCAGTCCTTACAGGAGATGTTAAACTGCAGGAGCAGCAGCTGTGCACCTTTCAAACACTTGGTCCAGCGTAGAAAGAAATTGTTAGACAAGGTGTAAGTAATCCCAGCTCAGAATTCTTAAATATATGGGTATATGGGTGTTTATTCTAAAAAGTCCAGTACATTGAGGAAGTCAGACAGAACTGATGTCTGTGCCCCTTTTTGCGCTTTATGTGCGTACATCATGATTTCGGCAAATTAAAAGGTGCAATATGTAAGAATTGGCCACCTGTTTAATTCCTATTCAAACCTACAGGGGGAAGCATATTAGCAGAGTAAACCAAAAACTGCTGCTAACTCTTGCTGCCGTAAGCTCAGTTAGCCGTACAGCTAAGCGGTATGGACTGAGAGCTTGGGGACGAGGGTTAATGTTTATACAGCTAGCACAGGCGATTTGAACCAGTACCAGTCAGGGCTTGCTGGCTAGCATGCTAACTGCAACACAATATATAGACTTGGTAATAATAACAACTTTTATTTCCTACTTTCTTTATTTTTACACATTGCACCTTTTAAAGTAAAATGACTGACTCCCTGAAATTATTTGTATAGTGAATGGGTTCTTTAATCCTATTTTGTTGGCTAAAGATACTTTTAGTTCATTGAAGATCATATGAAAAAAGAAAAAAAAAAATGTAAATGCAGGTCACAAACAGGTCAAAGATATAAAGGAATCACCTGTGGATATATCTGTGAGGTTTAATTTGTGCCCGAAATCACAGAGAAAAAAACAACAACATGATGAGACATCTTAACATCGTCGTTATACAAATCTGCTATGTGACACGTTGATATCTGAGGTGTTTCATGTTTTTTTCTGTTGTGAACATAGTATAATAGCCAATGATTCGGCACCACAAACACCCTGTTGTTACTACAAGATGGCTGCTGCTGCTACTGAGTTTCATAGTTGGACATTAAGGATTTTTTTTTGTTTAAGTGTACGTGTCGTTTTCTTTCACATTTCACTTCCCTTCTCTCTCTTCACACACGTAATCATGTTGTTTTGTTCATAGAACTGTGGGCAACGACTGTGCATTCAAGTGCTGCTTTCTGTCTTTCCCAGAGAGAACTATTCTTTTGGTTTACCACGAGTCTTCACAGTCTCAAACAAACAAAAAAGAAAAAAGGAAACGCTTTTCAGAAAGTACTTTATTATTCACCCCCACAGCTCCCTGATATCGTAATAATAATAATATGCACTCTTGTTATTGTCCGTCTTATATCATTCTGCATTTATGTACTGTAATTAAGCGTGCAATCATGCCACCTAGCTGAAAAGGCCGAATCGGCTTCTATCAATCAAGAGTTCCTTTGCACCTTCACGTGTACAAAAACCGAAAAAAAAAGTCAAGAGGAATCACAGGTTTTTATTGAATGCAGTTTTTGCGTTTTAACAGAGAGGTGCATCTCACAGCGGATAAATGAACTGTACAAAGTATTTATGCAATTATAACTGGTTTTAGATTTTTTTTTTTAATGATTATTGCGATTTCAGCAACTTTTGTTACTTGTCGCATGTCTATTAACACAGCTGACTTTCTGTGTCAGTGCATTGTACATGTTCTCGGCATTATATTGTTTTTTTGTTTATTTTTTAAATTCCTTTTTGGGTTGTTTTTTTTTTGAAGACGTTGTCTAATAAGTTGTCCCCGACCGACAGGTTTGTGTACAGAGCCGGAGATTGTGTCCCCAACTCTGGGTGGACTTTTGTACTCTTTATGGAGAAAAAAAATTAAGGAGGGGAGGAAGAAGAAGGAAAAAAAAGAGAAATCCTGGATTATTTTGGTGGTCTTGTATTAGACTGCATTACTACAGTATCTGGTGTGCAATCTGTGATAGCTGAATGTTCCTTGTATATTTGTGTTCACTTCATCCTACAAGAGAAAAAACAGTAGAGTAACCCCCCCCCCCCCATGGAAACAAAATGTTACAATAATGCAATAGATCTGGTACTTATTCTTTTTAATTTTGTTTCAATAAATAATTGCTGTTTACCACCAAATACAGACTTGAATTTCATTATTTGCAGGTTTCACAGGTGACGAGTTTCACTTGTCAAGAGTTGAGCTCCTGTCGGCGCTCAGGTGAAGAATGGAATTAGAACTGTGCCTTTTATAGGCGTCACCATCATCACCGTGACTACCAGCGACACATTAGACGTCTTGATATTATTTTATTTGTGATAAAACATTTTTATTTCTTTGCCAAATATGATTTCAGATGAAAGACTGATTCTATCAGAGCTGAAAATATTACAGTCACTAACTGAGGAGTAGATTATCAAAAAAATAATTAGCATATTTAAATATGGTCAATATGGAAGATTTCAAGGATAAACATACGGTGTGGTCTATATGGTTTTCATTCTCAGTGTCCCGACATGACTGCCTGCTGTCAGCTCAGGGAGAATTGGAGAGGAACTCCAGCAGCATGATGGAGCACAAAATGACATAACAATAGCAAATTTCTTCATTATCAAATGTGTCTAAAACCACTTAAAACGGGGGGGGGGGGGGGGACAATGACATTATCCACAAATTTGGGAGGCTGTATGCTGTCTATACATCAACATTGTTGTACATAAATACATTTTTACAACTCAGCCAGCCTTAATGGAGCAAGGCAAGATCCTGTCATCTAAGACGGTTCTATCTTATACTGAAGGCTTTTCCTTTACACTGGTCACTTCATCCGTCTGAAGGCAGAGTATCAGTTCCATCTGCGCTCTCCAACCAGAGCTATGCGCACTGCGCGCCACATTTACGCACAGCAGACGCGCCGTGTGAATATTGTGCAACAAGCATCAGACTGTTGTGAAATAACCACAGAAGCCTCAAACTTGTGTTTTGACGGATGATTATACAGTCAGTCCCAGTTGCTTGTTCTCGGGACGACGTTTATGTAGCAATATGAAAATTAAAGTAGAAACAGCTCCGTTACCTGATTAAGATAAATCGGTTTTGAAAGCAAAACACATGTAGCTGAATTAAATCCATCTGTGCCTTCGTGTTCATAATGGCAGTCGTGGTATTTCACTGCAGGTGTCATACCTGTTTATTACGAGCTGGTCTGCACTGACACAGACGGGGTGTTTAGATTCTAATGAAAATCTGCACTCGCCAACATATAAACGAAGTCCAATCAGAGTAAAATCGTTTGTTTTTGTTTTTGGAGAGATGAGAGTGTGACAACAAGCTGTAGGCGATCTCAGCGGACACAAATACAAACACACGAGGACACACTTTCGTCTCCAATCTCCACATAATCGCTGCCTTATTCAATTGTCCTGTCTCCTCTGTCTCTCTCTGTCCATGTATGGTGGGCAAAAACAACGTCAACTACAAAGACGTTATCAATACTAATCAAATACACGTTTCAATTAACGCAAAACAACGTGGAGATGCCGGGGATTGAACCCGGGGCCTCATACATGCAAAGCATGCGCTCTACCACTGAGCTACATCCCCTAGTGGTCATAAAGGGAAAATATTTCTGTCTTATATCACCTAGTGAATGCGTTGCCATTTTTGTTGGAGTGACTTAAGTGAAGTGTTTGTCCCTCTCGCTCTCACAGACAGACACAGCTATCTATATTTATATTACACTCATCATACTTACCTACCAAGCATCCGGCACTTATCAAGATTTTATCTAGCATGGGGCCATCCAAAAGGGCCTTTTTTTCAAACATGGGGCCCCCCCTGCACAATTCCTGAGACCACCAGTGAAAAAGAGTAATAAACGTAAAAAAAAAAAAAGTGTTACACATTAATTACCATTACCATTAACATTAACATTAAACTAGAGAGTTTATCAGAGTTTAGATCCTGGTCTGATGCCATTACTAAAGCTGTTATTTCTTGATTTTGTTGTTGTTGGTGGTGGTGATGGTATAGCCATGTGTAAAGAAGCATTACATTTAAATGTGCTCAATCAGACTGTAGAATATGGATCACACTTGGTTACGATATTAAAATTGAATCAGTTACATTAATTTACCAAAAATGTCATTTGTGAGATATGAAAAAAATATTTCAATCAAATGTGTGCTCTGTCATTCACATTTTTTACGTTTATGAATCAAAAGTAACACCACACTGTTATTTTAAGGTCTGTTGGATCAATCCTGAGAGTTAAGCTACTACAGTCTGGTTTCTTTTCTTGAGGGAATGCACAGAGATAATGTGTATGGACGCAACACCTAAGTCAGTGATGTGTTTACAGTGTTACTCTTGAACGCAACACAACATCGTCAATGAATGAGTTACATCATTCATTGACAGTAAAACAGCTAAAAATCACACCGATTTACATGGCGGGGTTTGACACTGGTCCTGTCGTCTACCACAGCAGGACTGGTCAACCAAGTATTCAAACGACTGGAAGGAGAGGGGGAGAGAGAGAGAGAGAGAGAGGGAGGGGGGGGGGGGGGGGGGGGGGGGGGGGGGGGGGGGGGGGGGGGGGGGAGAGAGAGAGAGGGAGAGAGAGAGGGGGAGAGAGAGGAGAGAGAGAGAGAGAGAGAGAGAGGAGAGGAGAGAGAGAGAGAGAGAGAGAGAGGAGAGAGAGAGAGGAGAGAGAGGAGAGAGAGGAGAGAGAGAGAGAGAGAGGCTGTCTCCACCGCAGCAGCACCACTAGCCCTGTGTGAAGTTAGGTAGAGAAAAACAGACTGGGACCGGAAATTATGTGGCTTGTAGTTCAAAATAAGACCCCCCTTTAAATAAGCACTATAACTCATTTTACTCCACACAATAAAAGACTGTGGATTTACTTTTGTAGACAATGTCTAAGATGATAAGTTTTTGTATTTTAACTATTCTGACATTTTATTCATATAAAACTAGCAAAGCAGTTGTGTAAAAGATATGAGAGATATGAAGATATGAGTTTATTGATCCCTCACTGGGGAAAATTCACCTTATCAGCGGTTGAGTGATAGATTAAGAAATTACAAACAGGACAAAAGCAAGACAAAATAGAAAAATTGAAATACGGAATGAAACTACTACTGCTGATAATAATAATAATAATAATAATAATAATAATAATAATAACAATAATAATAAAAGACTATATACACTTTTTCTCCACACTTTCTACATACAAATGACCAAGAGGGGCATTTGCTCAGGTTAACTGCACCCATGTAATACACACATAGTGTGTAGTAAAAAATACTGCATTTAAGCTCCGATCTTATCAGCAAAAATATAATTTAAGTATGAAAAGCATTTGTTATGCAGACAAACGGCCCCTGACATTATTATATTGTTATACACTATATATTTGTATATTATACTGATGCAGCAATACGGAAGCAACATTTTACTGTTGTTAACAGCAACGTATACTTACATTTCACTTATATGTTGGCCAAGGTAGGGCTAATTTTAACCAGTGGCGTAAGTATCGGCGGTGCAACCGGTGCAGTTGCACCGGGGCCCAGGCGCCGTCAGGGGCCCGTGAAGGAAGAAAGAAAGAAAAAAAAGCTGTCCAGAATTGCCACAGGCCCTGTTTCGGTGAATGAAATAGCTGGGGGCGGGTCAGTAAGGTAAAGCTGAGTGGCCTTGATGCCTGTCAATCATGATGAGTCGCGTCTCGTCACCTCTCTGCTGTGTCTGCAGCGGAGCACTGTGGGCCGAACCAATGCATGTCTCTCTCCCCGGCCGGGAGAGTTATCATACCGTACAATATCAAATAATAGTCGGGGCGTTTATTTGTTTCAATCACTTAACAAAAATAATGCTCGTGCCTTGTTTGCTACTGTCGACAGGTTAACAAACCCTCCTGTGCCAGTAGCAGCTGAACATCTGTCTACCAGGGCCTGTAATGAATTTGCATCATTCTTCACTGCCAAAATTCAGAACATTAGACAAGCGGTCAGTGCCACTCTACCAGGTACTGGAGGTGTGTTGTCGTTTTGTCCACCTAAACCCAACTCTAATACCCTGACACAATTTGATCCAATTAATGACAAAAACCTTCAAGACATTATACAGCATTTGAAGTCTTCCTCCTGCAGCCTGGATATTTTACCAGCAGGGTTCTTCAAAAAAGTTTCAGACTGCATGATTCCAGACCTGCTACAGATTGTTAACACATCTCTTCTCTCAGGTGTCTTCCCCCAAGCCATTAAGACAGCAGTCATTAAACCACTCCTGAAGAAGAGAACTCTAGACACATTAGTAATGAATAACTATAGGCCCATTTCAAACCTCCCAATTTTAAGTAAAATAATTGAAAAAGCTGTCTTTCAACAGCTGAACAATTACTTAATAACAAATGGCTGTTTTGATGCTTTCCAATCAGGATTTCGACCACATCACAGCACTGAGACGGCCCTCGTTAAGGTCTTCAACGACATTCATTCAAACACAGACAGCGGAAAAATCTCAGTCTTAGTATTACTGGATCTCAGTGCTGCGTTTGACACAGTCGACCATAATATACTACTGGACCGACTGGAAAACTGGGTTGGACTCTCTGGTACAACACTAAAGTGGTTTAAATCTTATCTAAATGAGAGAGGTTACTTTGTGTCTATTGGTGACTACACATCTGAACGGATGAAAATGACAAGCGGAGTACCCCAGGGCTCCATTCTGGGGCCTCTACTATTCAACATTTACATGCTCCCTCTAGCTCAAATAATGGAAAACAATGAAATTTGCTACCATAGTTATGCAGATGACACACAAATTTACATAACCATATCACCAGGGGACTATAATCCCATACATACCCTGAGTAGATGCATTGAACAAATCAATGATTGGATGTGTCAGAGTTTTCTTCAGTTAAACAAAGATAAGACTGAAATAATTGTTTTTGGATCCAAGGAAGAACGACTTAAAGTCTCTGCTCAGCTTCAGTCTGTAATGTTGAAAACTACAGACCAAGTCAGAAACCTTGGTGTGACTGTGGACTCAGACATGAATTTCAGCAGCCATATTAAGACAGTTACAAAGTCAGCCTACTATCACCTTAAGAATATATCCAGGATAAGAGGGCTTATGTCTCGGCAGGATTTGGAGAAACTTGTTCACGCATTTATCTTCAGCAGACTCGACTACTGTAATGGTGTCCTTACAGGACTCCCTCAAAACTCCATCAGACAGCTGCAGCTGATTCAGAACGCTGCTGCTCGAGTCCTAACAAGAACCAAAAAAGTAGATCACATCACTCCAGTTCTTAGATCTTTACACTGGCTTCCTGTCTATCAAAGAATAGATTTCAAAGTCCTGTTGTTGGTTTATAAAGCATTGAATGGTTTCGGGCCAAAATACATTTCTGATCTGCTGCCGCGTTATGAACCATCCAGACCTCTGAGATCGTCAGGTACCGGTCTGCTTTCAGTCCCCAGAGTCAGAAGTAAACATGGAGAAGCAGCTTTCAGTTACTATGCGCCACATATTTGGAACAAACTCCCTGAAAATTGCAGGTCTGCTCCAACACTCACCTCTTTTAAATCAAGACTTAAAACATTTCTTTTTGCCACTGCTTTTAACTGAAGCAATTCAAGTCTTTGAACTGCATTATTACTCTGAGTTTTTTTTTGTTTTTTTTTTTTATAATGCAATTTTTAATGTCTTTTAAATTAAATGTTTGTCTTTTAATGTAATTTGTGTGTGCCTGTAAAGCACTTTGAGTTGCCTTGTGTCTGAATTGTGCTATACAAATAAACTTGCCTTGCCTTGCCTTGCCTTAACAGACCAGGCGTTTATTTGGGACCAGGCGGCAATTTGTGACAGGCGTTTAATTCCAGGATGAAAATATCACAAACTTCTCCAGCTTCTCGGTGAATTCTCTGGCATCCTTCTGCAAGTGAAGTTGTTGCGGCGGAGGAAACGATTCAGCCAACTAGCACTCGTAGCAAACGACTCTTCTCTGCTGTCACTCACAGTGGCGTACATTTGTTTCTCCATCGCCCTGATCATTTTGCGGGACACTCTCTCGTCGCGTGCCCGTTTGCTGATAACTCATCCCCGCATGTTTATCTCAGGCTCCTCGCTAGCCCTCTTCCTCCCTCCAGCAGGCAGCCTGGCCCTGTTGCTGTCCTCCTCGGACAGACGCTGAAGCTCAGTTAGTTTTTCGCCAATCTCTCACTCTCTTGGGGTCAAAGGGGAAACGTTTAGGCGCAGCAGAATGAATAAATAAATAAATAAATAAATAAATAAATGAACAAACAAACGGCCGTCCATCGGCCCATTATTGATCGGCCCACCGGGAAAAATCCCCGCACTCCCGATGGCCAGTCCACCCCTGCATTAGCAGTTCTCTCGAGTGGCTGTGCGTGAGTCCAAGCGTGTGTGTGTGCGTGCGTGTGTGTGCGCGCCCGCGCCTGTGTTTAGGGGCACAAAAAAAATATTTGCACCGGGGCCTATCACCATGATGTTACGCTACTGATTTTAATTATGTTATGTTCTGGGTGTAACGTAATAGTGAGTTTAATCCTCCTCAGTGATGAATACAATGTTCATCTCAATCAAGACATAATACATCATCCTTTACATTTTGATTATATTTTATATTATTAATCTCAAGTCATCAAACTAAATTTAGTGAAGAAGTATGAAGTAGCGTAACATACTCAGGTAGAGTAAAAGTAACTCAGAACTGTACTTTACCCAAGCACTTTTTCAACCAGGGATTCCAAGATTTTTCTCAGCGAAGCTTTTACTGTGAAAGTTGCTACCGGAAGCTGTGTGTGCTTGCTTTACTGACCTTGACGTGCTGTAGGAGCGGAGCAGGGACGGGGACTGCGGTGATAAACAAACACACGCAGTGGACTCGTTAGTGTCTCGTCGGGCTCTGTTGCAGCGCTTCTGCAGCACCAGCCGACTTCCAGGAAAGCTGACCTTCAATAACCGAGCTGTGAAGTCCAAACTGGATTAAGAAAAATATAATACATCCAGGACTTTATCTGAAAAACAGCAGGATTTTATCCCCGTCTCCCTCCCTCCCTCCCTCCCTCCTTCCTTCCCCCGGGGTCGGCTTATGTGACACATTAACGTCCCGGCAGCAAACGAGCGAAACATGACGGAGCTGAGGAAGCGAGGCGGAGGCGGAGGAGACCCTGACAGCACCGACAATATCAGCGACAAGGTAAAGTGCACCGTAACGAGCCAAAGGGTGCCAGGCTCCCTTTGCGACCTCGCCCTCGGAACAAGTTAGTCCGGTTGTTGACAGACGCTGGCCAAGTAGCCAAGCTAGCTGGGTCGCCAGGTTAGCAGGGGAGCTAATAAGCTAGTTAGTTAGCCGCGGCTGGCTCCTGTAATCCCGCAACTACACGAACACAGTCACGCAAACCGCTCATGTGAAGAAATAACGACTCCTCCAGTTGGTGTGAGCTTCACGTCCCCATCGAGGCTGGGGGACGTTTCCACACTGTCGTTATGAAACAGACTGGTTAATGTCATCAGTCCAAACCGTGTGTGACAGGTGAATGTTTAGCTTGAAAGTTGGATTTGTGGAGTATTAAGAGAAGATAAAGGGCTCGGAGGGCCTCTTGGTTTGTAGTGTGAGACAGATGAGGTCTTGTCATATCCAAAATTCGATTTCCAAGCCTTGATTAATCTTATTTTAGCTGTCTTGTGTGCCTCACTGCTCACTGATTTGAACTATTCTTATCAACAACAGGATCAACAAATGCTTTTCTACATGCATGTCTGCTGCAGTGACAGATGGCAGGCATACCTTCCCCTACAGAGCGTCAATAATTAATTAAGAGAAATAAAAAGGGTTGAATCAATTCAATCATTCATTGGCAAGATTTTAAAGGCAAGTCGGGAAATCTAAGTTGTGCAAAGTGCTTTGTTTTCAAGGATTGTTTGTGCTGCTAAAATAATTACCTATAATAATATTGACAGAGCTCGATGGTTCATTCATATTCTTGGTAAGAGCAGGTGACAAATCTGCCATCCACTGAAGGTACTCTCACTCAGTCAGTGTTGGAGCCTTCGGCCAAATCACACCTACCTTAGTCAACATCCAGGAAACAACATCTATCCACAGACTCATGACGGGGGGAAAACCAGAAAGGTTTCTTCTTTCAGGATTGACAGTGGATGTTTAAACTATTATTTTGAGCATTTTCATCCACATTTGCTCAAAAGTCAACCTGGTTGTTCATACCTTATCAGTGGATCATTTTGATGGTTGATTAATCAGTAGCTGTCTTCAGCTTCTTACCTATGAGGACAACATTCCCTGAATATCTTTGGGTTTCCCGAGCGTTGTACATACTGAGCTAAGAAATCAGGAGACTTTTCCTTCCTCTTCCTCTTCCTCTTATATGTTTTACTAGAGAGTTTAGATTCCGGTCGGATGCCGTTACTAAAGCTCTTTTTTCTTGATTTTGTTGTTGTTGTTGTTGTTGTTGTTGTTGTTGTTGTTGTTGTTGTTGGTGTTGTTGGTGTTGTTGATGGTGATGGTATAGCCATGTGTAAGGTAACTGCTGTAGTAAACCACACAGCACTTCTTATTGAATCAGCAAAAAAAATATATAAAGAAGCATTATATTTAAATTGTTAATTGTCAGTGTAAGCTGCAGTACCTGCAACTAATGGCAGGTATAGCTACAGTTTATGTTTCCAAAATGAAATGCTGACATTTGATTTTTAATTTTTAGTTTTAGGTTTAGTTTAAGCATCACTTGAAGCAGCTTGAAAAATGAGCTGTAACCCTTTGGCCAAGTTGATCTCGGCTGTAGACCGTGAAGGAAACTGACTGTTTTTTTTTTGTTTTTTGTTTTTTTACAATTTATAGAGCAAACAATCTAACAATCGATGCAATTATCAAGAAGTGAGTTGCAGCCCTAAGTGTACATACTGTAACAATATTCTTCAGAGTTTATGTACGATAATTAAACCTCCTTGCTTATATGTTTGTATGGAGGCACATTTGACGTTTAAGTCTCAAACTTCATTTCAGTACAATCACAGTCATTTTCTTGAAGCCAGCCTTTTTTGCATGTTGAATATCTCCATAGGTCTATTGGCTGAATGGTGCTTTACCTCTATCAGCTACCACACATTTATAGACAACTTTACATCTCCTTATTCCCCAGATTCTTCAACTCAGTGGGACAGTTTCAAAGGTTAGACAGAGTTAACTCCACCCAGCAACTCCGCTCAGGCGTCCACCCACCAGCCCCTGTGTAATGTATGCACAGGTCTTTGAACAATCCCACTCGGCCCCCTGATTAACTGGCCTCACAGAGATAAGAACTCACTCACCGATACTGTAATGTCTCTGAAAATGTGCCAAGGAGTTCAAAATGGCCAAGAAACTCTGCAGACCTCCTTTAAATCATACTTTATATAAGTGCTGCTGCATGCCTGCTTCAGACAAGGTCACGTTTTCAGGAAGTCTGTTGACACAGTGACCAAAATCACCTTAAAACTGACACGTCTTTGAACTTATGTCCAAAACAAAGAAGAAGAAAAACAGAAAATATTGCATATTACAGCATATTTGGTACACTGAAATAATTAGTCAGTTAATTGATTTGTCGATTGACAAAAACTGAAACAACATCATTTATAAAAAATTAATGCAAGTTATTAAAGAATTCAAACACTGACTGCTTTAAGCTTCTCAGATGGGAGGATTTGCTCCTGTTTCGGTTATTTAATAGCTTTATGAATATATTTACTTAGTGAAAATAAACAACCTTAAAACTTTGGATATATTACAGACCAAAGTATTAAGGACATTATTTAAAGGCATAATGAGATGAAGAAAAACTATTGCTAGAATATAAACGTAGTTGACTGAAGCCAGTTTTCCCCGCTGTGGTGTTTTCTTTTTTTACATACTCCAACTATCCATTCAGCAGGGTCAGAGCTCTTGCCGAGTCTTCTTCCTTCTGTTGTTGCAGTTTGACCTGCTGTTCTTCTTGTCTGTTAAACCATAGTGACTGACGTTCCACAAACTACCAAGGTCTTCAGTTAATTCCAATCAAATTGCTGGTGTTATTAGAAAAGGCTTTATGGGGTGGCGGATAAACTGATTTCTTGTGTGAATGTATCCACAGCAATGTAGATTTAGTGTTGTTCATCACCTTGATCAACGGCTGATGTAAATCCTGTTGGGTAGGTGTGGTTGCATCATTATTGTCCTCCTTGTGCAACACGCACAACCAGGAGCCATCCAGCCTCTGACTGACAGTGTTTGGAGCTCAGTTCCCACTGAAGACACTCGATCTGAAAACAGACTGACTCGCAGAACTGATTTATATCGACCACATGACATCTTTATGTATTTTCTCATGGTTACTGTTGACCAGCTCTGTGTGTGTTTGGTCATTCAGGCTGATTGCAACACTTCACGCCTCATTAGTGTCCCAACTTGTTTGTCCTCATCTCCTCCAAAGTCCATTTGTGGTGAGCTGTGGTCTTCAGCTGTCCCAAAGAAAGCCCTCTCTCTCTCTCTCTCTCTCAACACATGAGAAAGCATGACTAGACAAGCTGGTTTATATATTTACAGAAGCATTACCCTGTCTCCATTTAGAAAACGAAAGATTTTACTGTTCACGTACATGTTCGGCATGTCAACAAAGTCGACTTGTGTCACTTTTTGGGACATTTTTATAGACTTATTTATTTCTAGGAGTTACCCTGACCTGACCACTACTTTATTATCCCTAACCCTAACCTGGAAAGTCAGCCTAGGTCAAAGTCAGATTTCAAGGACACTTTGTCCCTTATTTGACAAACTGTCCCCAGTAACTGGTCTTGATTCTTAATTTTTGTCTCTGAAATTTGAGAAACACTGTTAGCGAGCTTACAGCTAACATCTACTCAGTTGCTACATTGGCTATTCGGAGCTACTAAAAACAAAAAGTCATAGTAGTCAAATTAGTAAATGATGTTTCGTTTCACTTTCTGTCGGAAGTCGCCTTTAAACGTGCAACCTGTGAATTCATACTCAAAACGTAATCAAAGTGTGTCACTAGAGGAACTGTTAACTGCTGCCAAGTATGCTAGCTGGCTGCTGTAAGCTGGTTAGCGCAGTTAGCCCTGCAGCTAGCAGTCTTGACTGCGAGCTCAGAGGACTGGGGGACTGTTGGTGATAACAACGGCAGCTCCGAAGCCTTGGACGGGCTGTGGCTAGCTGGCTAGCTTGTTAACTTCAGTATACCATAAGATCAAAACTGTGATTTGATCACATTCTGTTGATCATTTTAGGCAATTTTCTTTATGCTTTCAACAACATTTTTAGGTATTGCACCTTTTAAACCCCCTGCTGTTGTTCTTGTCCTTTAGTTTTGGATGATATGCTTTTCTTTGTTAACTTCTTTCTAAAGTCATTACACAAATGGTCCCTCCACACAACCTGACATAATTATGGACAATTTTAATGCTTTGAGCATTTGAGAATGAGGTCATTTATATATTTTTGTGTTTTGTTAGGTTGGCAAATGGCCACTCAGCCACAAGATAAATACTTGTAATATTTGTGGCTTTGCAAACACTTTGGCAACTAGCATGTTGCCATTTGGAAGTGTGCGTCTCTTGAAAGCACCCAGCTGGAGTCTTAAGTGAAAGCAGTTGAAGAAATTAAGATACACCAGCTACTGGGGTGTCAGCTTCTGGCTTGGTTGTTGTTGAGGGATGCATGTTTGTCTAGCACATTTGGAGCATTTTTTGGAAACCTGGGTATTCAAAGAGAAATTCAGTGTTGTCCAGAAGGGGTGAAAATAGTTCAGTCATTTGGGGAAGTGACCACAGAAGTGAAGTGTATGGGTAAAAGGAGACGGATAATGTCACTAGGTTGCTGACTCAGGGCCAGAACTTTCTCCTGTTTGGAAGGCCAAGTACAGCTGAATTAGAAACGGTTGTTTTGACTTCCTGCCACCAAAATCTCTAACTTGGCAGGATGACAAGGTACTAAACCTCCGTCTTGTTAATTAGCTGCTTGTGAGTCCATGTTACTTTTGTTTACAAGCCCTGACTGGCTTGTAATCACATGATTTTAACCTATTTCTGTTACATGTTGCAGCAAAATATTATTTTTCTATAATGATTCAGACCAGGTGGAACAAACTAGGTGTGATCCACCCCAAGAAACCAAAAGAATAGTGTTGAGCAACACTGGATGTGCACTGCTGTCCACTCCCAAACCGTTGTGTCTGACAAACCAAGCTGTATCTCCTCTTTCTCTTCTGAAAACATCTAAGATCTGCAAACTGTCAGAGAGTGAAAAATAAAGCCATCAATAAAACGCTGGCTAATGAAACTTTGGTTTCCTGTGTCAGCTACTTTGATATGTTCTCAGTAAGAAGCAGCTTTTCAGTACAGAGCTGATGGGGTTTACACCGGGATGAGTCAGCCCTATCTGTGTCTTGTTCGGGAGGTTAAAGGATCAGTTTGTTGTGTCACACATCATGCAGCAACACCCCAGAAGATCATGTTCACATGAGGCACACTATCTTTAGTCAGAGTAAAAAAAGAGGCTCTTATACAGCTACATGCTCCCATATAGTTACACCCTCCCTGTTTATTTTCTCCAAGGCCAATATTTACTTTATTACTATGTGAGCCGCACATACAGACATACATACCCTGCAGAGTGTGTTCGACTCACATTATGAATCAGTGCTCTTTACATCACTGCTCTCCCTTCATGGTCCTGCATAGTGTTGCTGGGGCAGTTAGCTGCTGCTCAAGACTCCACATGACAGTTGACCTTGGTGGGCTGTCTGCTGGCCGGCTGGCCGTCAGAAGCCTCCGGCAGTAGCACCAGTGGTGGTGGCGGTGGCAGCAGGCCGTTAAACGCTCTGCTGCTTACATCTTCCTACTGCACAGCCCTGGTTAGAAATGTCTTTGGATAGCAGAGGCGTCTTTAACCTAGTTTTTCATGCTTTACAACCTCCATTGCCCATATAATTTGGATTAATTTGAATATTGAATTTGGTGCTGGTTTAAACGCTAAGATTAGCTTTCAGGTCAAATAGCCAAGGCAAGGTAAGGGTGAGGCTGACAGTGTTAAAAGTTGAAATGACAAAGTGAAAGTGTGAGCTGGACAGCCACTGTTCTCCAACATTTTTCATCCATCCAACACTACTGATTTATATTTTAGTCCCACGTAACCATCTTTGTGCCTGCAGACTGTTTTGTCTTCTGCAAAATGTCTCTTTTGCTTTGGGCAGCAGCTGGGTTGAAAAATGCTGCTGAAAGCTGAATGTTGCTGCTAGCAGCAGTGCTACTTCAGGTCAATGCATGTTGGTGATTAGTCTATTAAGCCCTTGTAGGTGATCCTTTCCCCAGTGACCAGAGCCAGACACTTTCTGGTGCTGCCTGCTGGTCTGGACCTCACAGATGTATGTGTCTTGTCTTGTGGTGAGAATGTTGCTTTGTTTTCCTCCTCTGCTATTGACCCTTCCAGGCTGAATTATAGCTCTCTCAAGTGAGATGAGATTACGACTGTGGTTCGCTGCACCTTTGATTTCTCTTTGTCAAGCTAAATGCTTATACACTCATATACCGTGACTAGTAGCATCACATCTGAAGGCACCGCTTTTGTGAGGTTAAGTTTTTAGTTTTTAGCAGTCATTCAGAAATGTGAAGCCAGGTTTTTGGTGGGATTGATGAAATTGTTGACTGTACTACCGGTTGAGGCTGTTTCAGAGAACCTGCTCCATTGTAAAATGAAAATACTGGTGGTGGTGTTGAACAAGTTTATATTTTATCTGTTTACTGCACCAAAAATATGTTATTTTGCCATCCAAACAAGCAGATGTGAGCTTGTGTGCCCTGAAAAAACAGAGTCCTCCAGCCTTCTGATAAAATTGCAATGAAACCTTCTCCTTTTAATTGACAATTGACAGATTTCTTTAGAAATACAAACATATTCCAGTACAGTAGAGTTTGAATAAAGAAAACAAGGGTTTGAATGAGGTGAAAATCAACTTTCATTCCACTGTTGCAAAAAGAACTGAGTCACCACAGTAGGTCGTATGAAACTTGTGCTACAGGCACCGTACTGTTTGTGTGCTGTTATTGTCAGTCATCCTCTTGGCATTCTGGGATAGACATGCACAAAATCAAACACACATGCTTAAATTACACACATTAACAGGAAACAGCTCTTTATCTGCAGGGCACAGTAGCATGACTAGTTCATCTACTGACTCTGAAATGGTCTGTCTTTATGTTATTAGTTCTGCCATTATGAAAGCCAAAGGGCAAAGTCTCATCTGACTTGTTCTTTTTCTACTGCAGACAATTTGAATCCTCACTTGAAATCATGATCATTTTAATTTGCTACAACCCTCTATTAAAGGCGAGTCATCATTTTTGTTTCCAGCCTGTGGGGAATTTGTTATCATGTTATAACTAGAGATGTATTTTGAGATTACTTAATTGCATATTGGTCATTATCACTCTCGAAAAACAATTGAGATAGTCCGAAAATGTTTTTTTTCTTTCTTTAAGAATAGTTTAAGAATACTAACTTAGCTCTGGTATATTAATTCTTGATAAAGAACTACCTGTGCATACTGTACAAAGAGCTGAGGTCTTGCTCCAGAAAGCACCAGCTGTAGTTCTTTTCTTCTCTTTCTTCTGGGCTGTCAAAGGCTGTCTTTGTGTGGAGCTGATGCTGCTCGTTACCTGTCCTCTGATCTGATCTCCTTCACTCACAAAGGTGATGTTGGAGGTCGGCCAAGCTACAAAGGCAGTTATAATGCTTCTGCTTTACTGTCTCCTTACATGCACATAGTGTAGAAAGTCAATATTTTGGATGCGCCTCCTGCTATGGCTGCTTAATTTCATGCGCTGTTAGCAATGTTTTCATTTTGTGTCTATTGGTTACATGTACTCAGGACTTGTTTGACCTTACAGAATAACATGGATTGTTACGGCCCATATTTGCAGAATTGTTTGAAGAGTTAGACTGTGAAGTATTTGCACAGTGGTCAGCGTACCTTACTAGATAAACAAAAGATTAACAGTGTTTGACCGTTTAATTAACAGACTTGAGTACATTCACCCAGATTAGGCTGTAATACTGTAGCTCTGCATGTAACACATTTGTGTGTATGGATTAATGTGCTGACCAAGGCTCAGGAATGTTTAACACTAATTGAACTTTCGACCAACTGTGTCAGTGAAACCAGAGTGAGAAAGCACCGTTAGCCACCGGTCAGTGGCAGATTGAAGTTTTCTGTCTGCTAAGTTTTCAGCTTTCAGGTTGTCATAGTATCTGTGTTGTTGGTAATCAATAACAATGGTAGGAGAAATAGAATTATGAAGATAACTGCTGCTGTCAAGTGATCCAATCAGAGTCTGACAATGACTGTCCTCAGGAGGATTTTGCAGCACAATGTTTTGCGTTGAAACAATCCAGACCCTTGTTTTTTATATTTTTAATTAGATAAAAATTTATATCATCTCTGCAATCTGTACTACACGATAAGCCATCAGTTTTCAGTATGTTAATCTCTTACCCTTTGCTATTTCCTAACTTGAAATTTAACAAAAATGCATTATTTGGTCTTCATTATAAGGGAAAATGGTTCCAGATGCCACAGTGAACTGTGTTGTCTGACTAATGGTGGTAAACCCAGAGATATTTATTTTACAATGATATGAAATGAAATTCTCTCATATTAGTAGAAACCGAAGAACATTTGCTATTTTTGCTCAATAAATGACTTCAAAAGATCTGCTAATCAATTGATTAATTGTTTAACCTCTAATTGTCTTCGCCAAGGAGGTTATGTTTTCACCCATATCCATTTGTTGTTTGTTGGTTGGTTGGTTTGTCAGCAGGATTACACAAAATTACTAACTAGATTTCCAAGAGAGTTGGAACCACTGGTCCCAGTGCAGTCTTCCATAGTGGCTGTTGTGTGTCTTGTGTTTCCCTTTTTCAGACAAGATGTGTGAGTCACACAGCAGATAGGACCCTGTAGCTCTCCACAGTCTCCTCATTAAAACCTGAGTAGAAATCTTCAGTTACACCTCTTCTCTCCTGAACTCCCAACATAAACTTTAGTGACCCCCTCTGGCTCAACCTCAGCCTGCTCCCACTCTCAGCACTTTTCCACTTAATTACAGCGTCTGACCGAGATCAAAGGCCGTATTTCTAAATGAAAAGCTCTCTGATTTAACCCTGATGCCCCCACTGACCGTATTTAGTAACGTTTGAGTAAAAGGAGCCATTAAAGGAAAAAAATGTCCAGGGGCATCAGCGAGCCTCTCAAGTGCAAAAGGAAACAATCGGTGTATGAGCTTGCGAGGAATTTCACTTGGTTTTAAAAATAGCCTCTTTTGGGCAGGAGAAGCATCTCCACTTGCTGTTTTGTTACATGATAGACCATTACTGGTGTTAACTCAAGAACAAAAGTGTTGGCCTTAACTTCTAGCATGTCACTGTGCTTACTTATTAATGGTGTCAGAGTGTCTGTGTCCATACTAATGCTAAATCTGAAAGTGCTTCATGTTTTCTCAGTTTTGGCCTTCCGTCGTCACTGGGTCAGCGTTTTTCAAACCCAAAGTGCCGATTTCTGACTTTTGTAAATATGGCAGATGTTTTCTTGCTTAGCAGCAGCAAAAAAGATGCCAAAGTTCTGTTGTCTCAATATTTTGCTGACTGTAATTGTTTATAGTTGGCAATCATATAGACAGTCAAAGTAAAAAAAGTATGCAAAGTAAAAAAAAAAAAAAAAAGGTAATTTGCAGTGGTAATTCTGGATATCAGAAAACAAGAAAATGTGTACGTATTTTTTAAAATTAGTCTTGGGACTGGCATATAACCAGCAGCTTATTAACATTTTCTGTTTTTACTCTTTGTTATCAGACGCATTTGCTGAGTTGTAATTACTGTTTTACTAGCAGGGGACCTTGTTTACAGTAAATTCTGGTAAACTGCAGTAACACAGCAACATTCAGGTGTGCTGGACACAAACAAATCCATGTAGAAAACTTAACAATTTTATTTATTCTACGTTAAATGAAGAGGTGAAACTTAAAGTAACACAAGCTGTGATCTTAATAGATTGAAATAAAGCAGGTGGTTAACAGCCAGAAACTCAAAAGAAGTAGGAGAAGTGTGAAATCTTAGATTCCAAGTAGGTAAAAAAAAATGCAAACTTCACAGGCTCAGTGCTCAAAGTCTTAATTTTACAGGAATGAAAAAAACAGGGTCTAATTTTACATACCTTTTAACCAAAGAAACTTGAAGTTCAAATGTATGCCATTGAAACAATCCAGACCCTTGTTTCTGGTAAACTGCAGTAACACAGCAACATTCAGGTGTGCTGGACACAAACAAATCCATGTAGAAAACTTAACAATTTTATTTATTCTACGTTAAATGAAGAGGTGAAACTTAAAGTAACACAAGCTGTGATCTTAATAGATTGAAATAAAGCAGGTGGTTAACAGCCAGAAACTCAAAAGAAGTAGGAGAAGTGTGAAATCTTAGATTCCAAGTAGGTAAAAAAAAATGCAAACTTCACAGGCTCAGTGCTCAAAGTCTTAATTTTACAGGAATGAAAAAAACAGGGTCTAATTTTACATACCTTTTAACCAAAGAAACTTGAAGTTCAAATGTATGCCATTGAAACAATCCAGACCCTTGTTTCTGGTAAACTGCAGTAACACAGCAACATTCAGGTGTGCTGGACACAAACAAATCCATGTAGAAAACTTAACAATTTTATTTATTCTACGTTAAATGAAGAGGTGAAACTTAAAGTAACACAAGCTGTGATCTTAATAGATTGAAATAAAGCAGGTGGTTAATCAAGACTCATGATGCAGCTATAAGAAAAACCCAAGAGGACCCAACAGATGTGATGAACAGGTTTATAATTTATGAAGTGATCACACTGCTCGGTGTTACATTTGCCTAGGACAGCAACTAAGGATTATTTACATTGTCCATTAATCTGTTGGCTATTTTCTCGATTAATCAATTGTGGACGTTTCCCGATCCACAAACCAAAGATATTCACTTAACTGTCATAGAGGAGTAAATAAGCCATCAAATATTTTTATTTAAGAAGCTGGAATCAGAGGATTTTGACTCAGTTTCTTCAAAATGACTCAACCCAAAATCAAATTATTATGATAGCTGGTGAATAATTTAAAATTTGGCAATTAGTCATTCAGTCTGCTGCAGCACCACTTTTGCCCATTCTGTGTCACATACAAGAAAACATATCTACTGCATTTTGCCAGCACATAGTAGAAACAGAGCACATGTAGAGGCTGTGTGTATAGACTGAGATTAAATCCAGATTAAAGATTCATTAACCCTAATAAAGATGTTTGCCTCCCGGGCAGCAGCCTGTTAACCTGTCGACACCAGGTTTAGACTTTCAGCTCAGTCAGGCTGAGACAGTAATCCTCCAGCTTCCTGATCACATTGAAATCAAACTCTCTCCTTTTATGGACTTTTTGAGTATTATTAGTTTGTGTTGAAATATGATGAAAGTGTGGAATATTTATGTTCACTTTAAGATATGTTATAGGTCGCTAGATAAACATTAGTATGATAATGGGAACAAAATACTTCATAAAAGGATCTCAAGAAATGGTTGGAAAATAGTTGTTTTATGATTTAGTTGATCTGTAGCATCAAATATCAAGATATATTTGGTAAGATGTCACGATGTGGGAGTATGTCTTATAAATGATTATGAACTTATTGTATAGGCAGTGAAGTCACACTTACATCAAATGATGATAACTACATTTCGAAATAAAAGAACCAGCTAATTAAATTTGAGTAAGTTATTATGATATTGAGTACAGATATTATTTTGGGTTAAAGTCTCTGACAGTCGTCTGGTTTTGAGTCACTGTAGGCTGTCTCTTGTGCAAAAGAAACCATTTGTTACACGCAAAAACAAACACACACAGACTTCCACATTCGCTTGCAGACCTACTTGAGTCCCAGCCGACCTCAGAGGATACATGCACCAGTTCTGTAATGTCCTCCTCTCCCAGGTGAGAGACTAAATTCAGTCCTAAATAAAGCGCTGTCTGCTGAGCCCTGTCTGACTCCTCACACCAGACTCCACTATACTGTATTTGACTACCTAAACATTTACTTGTCGTTTGCATCTCAGAGGAGCTCGCAGTGCTCATCCTTTTTCTTTATAGGATGATACAGCATCATACTCTTCTGTTATCACCTTGTGCACACTGCCCTGCTGTCTGTCTGTGTTTTCTACACAGTGAACGCTCACTATCTCAAGTCAGTATTTGAATATCTGGGTGTGTCTGTGCTTGTCCCTGCAGGAGGGTGATGGCGATGACAGGCTGGGCCTGCAAGGCGACGTGGAGGGAGAATGTGACGGTGACTCCAAAGCAGACACTCCAGATGTTCCTCTCTCCGCAGCAGACACAGACAACACTCCACAATACCTGAACAAAGCTCTGGAGGGCCTGCCGCCCAGGTACAGTACACTCTGCTTAAATGCAGATACTCACAAGAGATGGATGCCAACAGCTGTTCATTCTTGAAGTGCACCCTGGTGTAGTCACTGCTTAGAGATTTCACAGGAATTACTCTGTGGCCTGATTCTGCCACTCTGCTGTGTGGTGTGATGATGGTACAAGGATCTCACATTTAGCATATACTTATAAATACTCAGAGGAGTCCATTTTGGCTAAACTGGCTTTGTCAAAGTTGATATCAAGCCAGTAAAAACAGGGGCCCACTGCTGAATTGTATCTCATAATCTTCATGTTGAAACAAATAGCCTCAAATGGAAGCAAGTGCATACAGTACAGATTGATTTTTAACAAAATGGCTGAGGAAATCACTCATCCAGACTTTAACAAAGATTGTTTTTGTGTGCATGTGTGCTGGTCATCTATGAGAACTGTGCTATTCTAACAGCCAGAAACTCAAAAGAAGTAGGAGAAGTGTGAAATCTTAGATTCCAAGTAGGTAAAAAAAAATGCAAACTTCACAGGCTCAGTGCTCAAAGTCTTAATTTTACAGGATTGAAAAAAACAGGGTCTAATTTTACATACCTTTTAACCAAAGAAACTTGAAGTTCAAATGTATGCCATAACCCATAATAATATGTAGCCCATCATTTTGCTGTTAGAAGCTGTTTTCCCTACATTGTTCATGAGAAGACCCTGACAGAGTGATTGATCACCTCTCCCCTATGCATGTAGGTTAATTGGACCAGAAATAGACTGGAACCTGCATACATGTTTGAACATGGCCTTATTAATGCACTTAGTAGTACATTCACAGCGTACCAGAGTTAAGAAAAAATCAGTCCAAACAGGTTCTCTGCTTTTGATCAGAGACTACTGATGATTTGTTCCCTATATCTTTTTTTTATTCAGAATCACAGGATTAGATATTCATGTTTCTGACATTTAACTAACAGACTCAGTTCAAAAATGATTCACAGCAATGGAGTAAATCGCCATGTTCACGTTTGGCATCATCATCCTTCCTTCCATCCTTCTAAGTAGGGGTGTGAAAACTTTGTCTCCTGGATTACTAATAATCTGTATCATTATTGTCCCTGTAAAAAACGCAACTGTAAATCCCTACTTGTTACTTCTACAGCACATTCTTAACTATTTGGGCCCACTTGTTAATTTGGCAGATGTATGTATGTATCAGTTTATTCCAGTGAGGTGTATATTTGCAAATAGTGTTGTGAATGGATCACCAAATATACCCAGCCTCAATAAGTTATGTTAAATTCCCAAATGGTGGTTAGGATCATTTGTAGATTTTAAGATAAACCCACCACTCGGGTCTAAAAAAAGGAAAAGATAATCCAGTTTCTACAAATTGACACACCTGCGATAAGTCACACGTTGCTATAGTCAAGTATTTCTTATGCACCTGAATGTTGGGCGAAGTGTTGTTGTTACTCATGCAAATAGTATTTTGTTTGGGATAATTTTATATCCTGACCTTTTTAAAGATGCTCAAAAACATGCACTGCTTCACCCTATTTGTAAAGTAACCAGGAATATTATTATATTTTATGTGACATTGAAGGCAAGTAGCTTTTATTAAGGAAAACTTGTCTTGGAGATATCTCCTTTTATGCATACAAAGCCTCTGGAAAAAGTCTCGCCATTTCCGCCATACTTTCATGTCTGCGCTTATTGGGGACTAATCTTCATCATCATAATCTTACATGGCATAGTTAGAAAGGGAAAGTTTATATATACACAACAAAGTAAATTGTGTGAAACCCATTAAAGGCTGGAGTTAAATCTTTACACAAACAATAATAAAATAACTATTCTTGCACAGTTTACATTCTTGTGGAGTGGGAACGCTTCTTGCCAATACTTCAGGACTGGTACACTTGTCAATATGTGCCAGTACAAGTCAGCAGCACCACAAATGAACGTGGTAGTGGGTGTGACCAATGAGTGACGAGCAGGTCACAGGGCTTAAAGGCTCACTGGGAGGGAAGCACTAATCCCTGCAGGCACGAGTGCCATAGGAGCCGGTGTGCTGCAGAGAGACCTGGGGATGAACAGACTGCAGAGAGGGGGAGAAACGGGGGATGGGGGGGGAATAAGAAGAAAGGGAAGTAAGGAAATCATAGGAAGGAAGACGAGAGAGATGAAGAGACACAGATGGAGAGATGAGGAAGATATACTAGAGATGAGGAGCGGCAGATGAACAAAAGAGCAAAATGACACCTGAGAAGGATGAATAGATAGTCTTGAAGGTGAAGACGGGAGGAGAGGAGGTAGTTATAATGACAGAAAGTGAGTGATGGCGGGATGGAGTAAGAGAGACAGAGAGACAGAGAGAGACATCTCCACCCTCCTGCCAAGAAGAGACTTCCACCCCCACACCATACACAGGGTGAACGCCAGCGTCTCCAGGGACTGTGCCCTAAAACCCAACGTGTTCCTGGCTCACCACCCAACACTAGGTCCAGACTGCCTGTATGACCACGTACACCTATACAGAGAAGCAGTCCCCATCCTGGCCAAGACCCTGAAGGACATCGCCTTCAGCAGGAACCTCACCACCGCTCAGAGTAGCAATCGGCCAGCACAGACCCCACCCAGACCTTCTAGACCTCCAAGACCTCCCATAGCTCCTAGACACCACCAGCCCAGACTAGCAGCAAGGACACCGAGAACACTCCGGCCCTCGCAAGATCACCACCATCACCAACACACCCCGCAACCAAGTCAACACAGGCCCCCACAACCTAGACCCCCTCCCCCCCGCCTACTTCCAGCAGTACAGCCAGCTCTACAGGCACCCCAGCCTACTGGACAGAACTATGCAGAGGTTGTGAGAGGAGCGGCACCCCCACCCCCCACTGGTGACCTCAGGGAGATACAGTACATGCTACACCTGCTCTGCTCGAACCTCATAGCTAAGTAATAGATGAGCAGAGACAGAATCGTGAAATCTTTGAGATAAACTCATATACATACATTACATACATCATACATCACACACTCTAAACTATCCCCCAACATCTCTTATTTAATCAAATTTAATTGTTTATTTCTTGTTTTTGGTAATTTATTATTTGTTTTAGTGTTTATCTTATTTTTAAAACAGAACACATTCAAAGATGAAATCCTTTCAAATAACATGTTGGAACATTCAAGGCCTTAGATCATCTGCTTTTGGTTTAAAAAGCCAAAATCCAGATTTTATTAGAGAAGTAAAAGACTCTGATATCACCGTCTTACAAGAGACATGGTACAGAGGAGACAGTTCCACTTGTTGTCCTTACGGTTTCGTCGAGATTATTATTCCATCAATTAAACTCCAAACAGTAACCCAGGGTAGGGACTCAGGAGGCATGATCATTTGGTATAGATCACAACTAACCCACTCAATTGAAATAATCAAAAAAGTAGAATCCCATATTTGGCTGAAAATTAGCAAAGAAATAATATGTGCAGACCAACATGTCTACCTATGTGCTATTTACATACCCCCCTCAGAATCTCCCTACTACAACGAAGATATTTTTTCCACTCTAGAGGGGGAAATAAACCAATTTAAAACTTTAGGAAATGTGCTAATCTGTGGGGACCTGAATGCTAGAACTGGAGAGAAAGCTGACACTATAAACATCCAGGGAGATCAGCACTCAGGCCTACCTGGAGAAACCTGCTTTCCTCTCCCCGAACTCCCTCCAAGACACAATTTTGATAAAATTACCAACACAAGCGGTACCCAGCTTTTACAGCTCTGCCACACGCTGGGTCTGTATATAGTCAATGGCAGGCTACGAGGAGACTCTCTGGGCCGTTACACATTTAGTTCAGCTCTTGGCAGTAGTACGGTAGACTATGCAATAACAGATCTGGACCCAATGTCTCTCAGAGCTTTCACAGTCAACCCACTCACACCCCTCTCGGACCACAGCAAGATCACAGTCTATCTGAAGAGGGAACACAATAACTATGAGGCCTCTAAACCCAGTGAACTGTACAACACCACACATTCATACAGATGGAAATCAGACAACATGGAGAGCTACCAAAAGGCATTTGAAAATTCCAAAATCCAATATTCAATCGATTTATTTCTTTCTGAAATATTTCCCCATAATAATGATGGTGTAAACACTGCTGTGGGCAAAATTAACGCAATTTTTGATAAATTGGCAAAGTTATCAAACTTGAAAACATCTAATCATAAACCAAAACAGACACACAATAACAAATGGTTTGACAGCGACTGCAAAAATATAAGGAAAACTTTAAGAAAGTTATCAAACGAAAAACATAGAGACCCAAATAACCAAAATATACGCCTTCGTTACCACGACACCTTAAAACAATATAAACACACACTGAGAGCTAAGAAAGACCAACACACCAGAACCCAGCTCTCTGAAATAGAAGAATCTTTAGAGTCAAACCAGTTCTGGCAGAAGTGGAACACTCTAAACAAAACACAACAAGATCAATTGGCAATACAAAATGGCAGCATTTGGATGAATTATTTTACTGAATTATACAGCAATTTTGCAAAGAACAGTGACCAAAACAAAACACACGCCAAGTGGAAAACTTTAGAATTAGCAATTAAAGACAACCAAAACCCTCTAGATGCTTCAATAACAGAGCAGGAACTGACGGAAAGCATCCAATCCCTGAAAGCTAAAAAGGCCTGTGGAGTCGACAGCATCCTAAACGAAATGATCAAATATTCTGATCATAAATTAAAATTGGCTATACTCAAACTTTTTAATATAATTCTAGCAGTTGGCACTTTTCCTGACATATGGAATAAAGGTTTAATAACACCACTTTATAAAAATGGAGATAAATATGACCCTAATAATTACCGTGGAATCTGTGTAAATAGTAACCTGGGAAAAACCTTTTGCAACATTATTAATAAAAGACTTATCAGTTTTATCAATGACCAAAATGTTTTGAATAATTGCCAGATTGGATTCTTACCAAATTTTCGGACAACAGACCACATCTATACCCTCCACACCCTGATCGAGCAAGAATTAGACAAGAAGAAAGGAAAGGCCTACGCATGTTTTGTTGACTTCACAAAGGCCTTTGATTCCATCTGGCACGAGGGTCTTTTCTACAGACTGCTCAACAGTGGCATTGGAGGAAAAACATATGATGTAATAAAATCTATGTACACAAACAGTAAATGTGCAGTTAAAATAGGAGACAAACAAACAGCCTTCTTTCCCCAAGGTCGTGGGGTGAGGCAGGGATGCAACCTCAGTCCAATCCTCTTCAATTTATACATCAATGAATTTGCATGTCAATTAGATCAATCCACATCACCTGGTCTCAATCTGAATGGCACAGAAGTTAAGGGTCTCCTGTACGCAGATGACCTGGTGTTGCTGTCACCAACCAAAGAAGGTCTACAGCAGCACCTCAACCTTCTGCATACATTCTGTCAGTCCTGGGCCCTGACAGTCAACCCAAAGAAAACCAAAATTATGATCTTCCAGAAGCAGTCCAGAAGTCAGGACAACACACACAATTTCTATTTGGACACCACTAAATTACAGCATACAAAAAACCACACATACCTTGGCCTCAACATAAGCTCCACAGGAAGCTTCAACTTGGCTGTGAAAGATCTGAGAGACAAAGCAAGGAGGGCTTTCTATGCAATTAGAAGAAATATCAAACTGGACATTCCAATTAAAATCTGGCTTAAAATTTTCCAATTTGTATTAGAACCGATAATTCTCTATGGCAGTGAAATTTGGGGACCAAAACTAAACCATGAATTTGACAAATGGGACAAAACAATAATAGAATCTTTCCACACAGAGTTCTGTAAGAACATCATGCACGTCCAGAGAAAAACACCAAACAACGCATGTAGAGCAGAACTCGGCCAATTCCCCCTCATATTGAAAATACAAAAAAGAGCAATTAAATTTTACAATCACCTAAAATCTAGTGACCCCCACACATACCACCACAAAGCCTTAACCTGCCAAGAGCTGAAGCCAGAGAAGAGTCCCCTCAGCCAGCTGGTCCTGAGGTTCTGTCCAGACAACCCAACACGGCCCGGACAGCCTCGGGACCACAACACCAAGCCAATCAGACCAAACCAAATTATCAACCACAAAAGAAATCTACATCGCATACTGGAAGGAAACAACTAAAACACAGAGTAAATTAAAATGTTATCTGACCCTAAAAAGAAACTTTGCGTTAGCAAATTATCTGAGCACAGTAACAGATCCTAAATTAAGAAAAGCCTTGACTATGTACAGACTCACAGAGCTGGCTGCCAGAGGAGGAGAGACTCTGCTCCCACTGTGACCGACAACAGGTCGAGTCAGAACTGCACTTCCTCACCTCGTGCCCCAAATACCAGGCTCTGAGAAATCAACACTTTCCCAAAATAATACAAATACACCCTGAATTTGAACACACAACAAACATGGAGAAACTCCCATATTTACTTGGGGAAATACCCAAATGTGAGAACATTGCAGCCAAATTCATCATCTCATGTCATGACCTGAGGACAGCCAGTGGAACCTGAGAAACAACTCAGAATTTACTTCTTTGTATTTGTTTTTAATTGTTTCACTCTTACTTATTCATTTATTTATTTACTTATTTTTCGTATCAACATAAATGCACACACACGCACACACACACACACACACACTTACACTCACCAACACACACACACACACACACACGAACACCACCACACCCACACGCACACACACACACACACCACACTTACACTCACCCACACACACACTTACACTCACCCACACACACACACGCACACACAGACACACACACAGACTTCCACAGTCTTTGTGCCTGCCATAGACTGAGAGACAGGAAGTGACAATCATTTTTTTTTTTTTTTTTTTTTTTGTTTCTTTGCTTTTTGTTTGTTGTTTTCTTATTTTTGTTATTACAGTCCTGATGTGACTATGACTGAGTCAAATCATAAGTTATACATATTTAATATACATATAACTCATTTATTGTAAATATTGTTCTCCTTTATTGTTATTATTATTTTGAATTCTAAATGCTTGCTTTGGCAATATGTACGGTGTTACCTCATGCCAATAAAGCTCTTTGAATTGAATTGAAATTGAGAATAGAGGGGGGATAGAGGCTGAAAGTCACACACACACACAGTTTCCACAGTACCTAACTCCAGGAACTGCAGACATCAATATGTTTGACATCGAGATGATTAATCCAGCCTTCTATCTAAAGGAGTTCATCCAGAGTCTAAAATGCACTGCTATGACAGCTTTACTGTAGCTGCTTGAAGTAAGGTTTAATGGCCGATAATGTTTCTCTGCCTCTCTCAAACATTTGCCTGTTGCGGGATTCTTTATATTTCATGTAGGCGGCAGAAAAATCATGTCAATTCATGACTTGTTCATTCTCGTTCAGTTCAGATCGCTGAACCACAGGGTAAAATGTTCAGCTCAACTCTCAAAAAATGATGTGAAATCCACACTGCGCATATTTGAGTTTGCTATTAGGTGAGTTTTTAAAATGTGCCACCATAAGGAATAATATTGGGAGATAAGATTTAGTCTTACTCTTTTTTTATTTTTTCATTTCTGTGAAGTGGATGAAAATACTGATACCAGCCTGTTATCTGTCCAATTCATTATTTGGCTTCAGCCCAGCTGCTGGTTTGCTAAGCCTAACATTAGTGTTGATATTGGTCTCGTGACTGTATTTGCTTGCTTACAGCTGACACAGTAAAATTCCCACACATAAAAGTCACCTCTGCATTGTCTTTTGATTACCAAATCAATATTATTGGATGACTATTTTTCTCACAGTACACTTATACACACAAATATATATGAAGAGGAATCAGAGGGGCTCATGCAAGTGTCTTGATGACAATAAATCTCACAATTTGTTAACATGGGAATCTTTACCATCTCTGCAGTCCATGCAACCAAGGTTCAAGGTTGAGGCTGAAAACATAAACAGGTACACTCAGTATAATTCTGATGTGCACTTCTTAGATGTGTGTCTTGGTGACTGTGAACCGCAGCAATAAGATGGTGATGATAACATGGTCGGTATATCACATTAGAAGTTCCACTTCAGGTAAACACTATCCATCAACAAAGACTATCCACCTCTCCTCTTCCTGTGCTCTGTTGGCTCGGAAGACAAATCTGACTGTTGAGTGCAACATCTTTATCCATGTTGTGGTGGCGACAGGTCTCTGTGAAGATGTCGGCACATCAGTCTCTGATTTCCCATAGCCTTAAATCATCTGGATTAGCATGACTCTTATGCCAACTCTTCTCTCCTTCCTGCAGCAGTGTTGGATGTCCAAAAAGATGCTGTGGGCCAAGCTTAAGTTTTACCCGTTTCCAATATTAATGCTAAACTAAGCTAACCGGTTGCTGGTTATGGCTTCATAAATAGCATACAGACATGAGACTGGTATCTATGCCTTCTCATCCAACTCTCCATCAAAAAGTGAATACATTTTGTCCAACTTTTGCCTGAAGAGAGAAGATTTACATTGAGTGTCAAACACTGCTTTGCATGAATGTTATTGTAGAAATACAAACATGAACACACACATTAAATCTACATCTACAAAACGTTTACAGCTGCATGTTCACAGAATTACAAAATACATATTTTCTCTCCCAGCCCTCTTCCTTTCTTCTCTCACTTTCTGTTCTCTCTCTTATTGTCCAAGGTGTATTCTGTGTCTCCATTCTCGAGATGAGCCAAGACCACGCCAAAAGCTAGATACTTCATTTAAATTTACAATAGATTTACACCTCGATATTGTTAAATCACTGAATTCAAATGACGTTGAAAGGGCTTTATTCTCCTCTCGCACAGTTTACATAACTCTGGCCAGAAACAAACGCACCTTATATCCTCTCGGGTCAAATTGACCCGGTCTGTTTTGACTGCTAATAATGCATGAGGTATAAAATGATGACCAAATTTTTTTGTTTTCCCTTTTGGTGAACATATGTCTTACATATCTAACATATATGTTACACTTATTTTTGTAATTTATGGTATGATTGACCTCATTTACATAAAGTTACACCTAATTTTTGAGTAAAAATAAGCAGAAATTCTGAATTATTTTCACTATGGTTATGATCACAGGCACAAAAGTCGATGGAATATCACAGACTGGTATATGTCAAAGTTTAGTCAGGAATTTTTTTTAAAACCATTTCATTTTTTGAATGGGAGCAAATAGTCACACCTGTTGTCCTCCCGGGTCAAATTGACCCGGTCTTTGTTTGACTGTTTTATAAAGCATGAACTATAAAATGATAACACAATTCTGTTACACCTTTTAGTCAACTTGTTTCCAACACTTTACCACAAATTTTACATTCATTTTTGCAATATATGGTATAATATGCCTAATTTCCATGAAATTATACCTATTTTTGAGTTTTGTTTATTTTCATTGTGCTGGAAAGCGTAATAGTGTGACCCATTGCACCACTAAATGTGGCCAGGTCAAATTGACCCGGGAAGACCACAGGTGCTATAAATTTTGATAAAACACATAAATAAAAGAAAAAAGTCATAAAAACAAAACAAAGAGCATAGTAGGGAATCATCCATGTAATTTTCAGGCAATTATATGGAAGAAACCAAAGTTATGATGAATTAACTTTTGAAGTCGAGTCAAAAAGACCCGAAGACAACACGAGGGTTAAATCCTAATAGTCACTGAGCGAGATGAGCTGAAACTTTAATGATCCAAATTGGGGAAAATGGGTCACTGCGACGGCAAGAAGTGACACAGTTCAGCAAATAGAGTGGAATATGGATATGAATTGAGCAATGTGGGTTATATAAACATATTAAACTGACAGTTGAAAACTGCTGCTAAAAATACAATGTTTATTATTCAAATTATATAAAGAAGAACTTCCAGCCTTTACACAATATGTGATCTATATTCTATAAGACATAACACAAATATTTTTTTACATCCTATGATTGTTTATGTCAAACTACTATTCCTAAGCTCAAGAATGAATGTTTACACACCACATTAGTTTCAGGTTACATGTATTTGATTTGACCACTGTTCAGTGAGCCCATATATATAAATTTTTTTAATATACATTTACACTAACATTGTGTTTGGAATTCTTCACTCCACTTTCTCCACCCACTGTTGCTTCTCAGCGGATGTTACGCTTGCATTCTTCTTTTTGATTGGGTTGTCAAGGGAGTGCATCCAGATATAATTTCTTCATTTTCCTTCTTACTGCTTTAGCTGAATTTGGCTGAAAGATTTCATGCATATGATAAGTAAATTTACTTCAAGTAAAATGTCCTCTGTGCCATACATAACTTGTCCTAAGCTGAGGAGCTCCAACTTGAACAGGCAAACTCGAGCTGAAGTTGAACTAAACAACTTGCGATGTAAACTTCTAGAAAGAGATTCTTCTCCATGGGGTATGATCATTTGATTGGATCCCAATGTACTGTAACTATTCATCTAGCAGCATCATTTGGTCAGAGCAGTCAACTGGCAGTTGATATATGTGAAATCAGGAAATTTGTCTTTCTGTTATTTTCAGCCACAACTGTAACATCTCTGACTAACTGCTAGACCGTGAGTCTGTCTGGGTTGGAACCAATTTTGACTTTAAGCCTTGAAACATTAGTATGCTGCCTCGGAACTTTTTGAGTAGTTCTTGATTTGTAAAGGGTTAGGTGGAATTCGGCTTCGTACACCTTCGCTCACCTTTTTGAAACACTTGTTCGAACAACTTGCTGTTTCAAGCCTTTTAACCATGAAGGCATTCCACAATATTTCAGTCCTGTAAAACCGCCAACAAATAAGACGTATTGTCCACAGACTAGTTTTTTTTGCTCCGAAGTTCCCATGTTTTTTGTCCCTCCTAGAAGTAACCTCACCTATGATGTTACCCCCACATGGAGCAAACATACGCAGAAAGAATATATTTATTCCAACCAGAGAAAAAAGATCAGTTCAGTCTCTTCCAGTATAGGTGTTTACATGTGGCATTTTTACCCATGTATGCATGTATTCTGATTATTAGTGGAGTATTAGACTCCGTGTAAACGCAGCTACTGTGAGCATGTTGGTATACGACAAGGCATTTAGCTCCAAACACTTAAGCCATGGTTAAGTGTTGTCCGGCTGGTTTGTCTCTTGTTTCACAGTGTTAATATGCTTTCATGACTGTGTTCACTTAATCTCAAATTGATCTCATTATAGTCATAGTAATATCTTTGATCTTTTTCAGACAAAATTAACACTCACACATAATGTATGCAAATAGTATGCTAAAGGTTATCTTTAGTCATAAGGCAGTCTCTGCTGTTAACTATAATCAACTTCAACTGCTCCAGACTAATTTTGTTATGCCAAAGCCCTGACAGCTCATGCTCTGACTGATAACATTAAACATACACACAGTTTTATTACTTTTAGCCACAAAACATGTGTAAGGCAATTATTTTGAAACCTTTCTACTAACCCTGACACTATATATATTCTTTTGAGGCCTTTTAGGTCCAAAAAGCAACGTAAGCAAACGTTAGCCCCCCACACACGCAAGCTGTGTTAATATTTCCTCTGTTCTGCTCTCCTCTGCTCCGGTCTCATCTATTTTAATGCCCTGAGAGTGCTGATTGGACAGGATGAACAGTCAGAGAAGGTGAAGGGAACAACGGATAGCAATTTGTCACCTTCTCAACACCTCATTTCATCAGTTGAAAGAGATGATGTGGAGACTTGCTTAGTGTGACTGTAATCCGTGAATAAGAAGCGATAGTCAAATGAAAGTGCAACAAAGGAAAAAAAGACACCTTGTTGTACTTTTTTCACAAGTGAAAATTGAAACTACTGTTTCATTAACTCTGGAAAAGTTGGACAAGTGCTACTTTTGGAAAGGGAAGTTAATTTCTCCCGACAAGTAACACTAAGGGGGAAAAAAAAGAGAAAAAGAGTCGAGAGCAGCAGAAATGTTTGACAGAAAGAGAGAAGGTCACTAAGGTCCATCATTGTGAGCTTGTCAACACTTCTACCTGTAAAGTTTGAGTTTTAGACCAGTGTGAAACCTGCAGACAGGAGCAATAACATGATAGAAATGGGAACTAAAAGTAGCAGGGAAGGAAAGGCAAAGAATGTATTTACTTGGATGCAACCATACTGAAGTGTGAACAAGAAGACGGTGTATAAAATGGTGTGATGAAAGTACTGTACAAAGCCAGAACATCAGCGCTAATGAAAATGACTTGCTGATGCATACCCATTTGACAAAAGCCCCATGTGTGTAACTGTAGGGCGATGATAATTCTCTTCCAAGTAATTTTCCAGTCTTTCTCCCGCTCATAGAGAAACGCACATTCACTCACACTCTTAAACTTCATACAAATACTGCTAATATTTTAATGAATTCCAGAAGATAAGCTTTTCTTTATTAACAAGTTAACAAGATTAGGAGAGGTTCAGTGTTTTAACACGTGTATATGTTCACAGACATACACACACTTCATTCACACACAGGTTTAGCTTAATTTGAGGGGAATTGTACTTTTAAGTAGAAGAATAATTCACCTAAAAGTCAGCGTGATGACCTTGCATTTCAAAGCGCATGATTTGAACCTCAAGTCCTCCTTTTTCTCATTGTGTGTCCTTTCTGTGTGTCAATGTTTAGGCTACAGACCCAGATCTGGCTGTGAGCGGTCAGGTCCATTATCGGCTTGTCAACCACCAGACGCTGTTCTCCATCAATGCCATAGGTGCAATCAGAACTGTGGTGCCATTGGACAGAGAGGTCAGAGAAAGTCATCCAGTAGATATTCTTAGATTTCACATGAATGTCATAGCTGTATAATGCAATGCAAAAAACAAGATGGTTGTAATCAGTGTGACTGTGATTCTGTCATTTTAAAGGTGAAAGGACACTACTCTCTCATCGTTGAAGCCTGGGACGGTGCAGTGGACCCACGGCGATCCAGACTAACGCTGTCTGTCACCGTTCTGGATGTAGACGACAACAGCCCGATATTCACGCAACAGACTTACAATGTCAGCCTACCAGAGAACAGCCCCAAAGATATACAGTCATTCTACAGTTAAAGGTAAATCTACTATAAACTGTGTTACTGTGTGATGTTTTTTATGCTTTACTTGAATTATGACTATTTTAATGTAGATAAAAGCAGTTGTTATATACATTTAAAATAGTGCGGGCCCCCAAAAGAGGAAACAGTTAAATGATTCAACTTCCATTCATTCAGTGTCTCCACAATGTTGCATGACAGGGGAGAACATTTGAAACTGCACATATTTAAGAACCAGGCTTAAATTTTCTTTCACCAATGACTGGTCCTTTTTTTTTTTTAAAATTCGTATTGAACTCTTGCTCAGAGTTACCTTTGTCCCTTTCTGCCCTTACAGTATTTTGGTTAATACACTGTACAGAAAAATTACATTCTCTGAAAACCCTAGATACAAAGCACATCCATTTGTAAAGAGGAGTTTCTTAACTAGTCCTTTCTCATCTGACAAGTCAGGTGATGCAGGCATTTTAAACTTAGAGGTACCATATGCTTATTTAACAAGCATTAAAACCTTGGTCAGGCTGTACAGAGACACAGCTAAACACATAAAATGTATCATCATTAGTCAATTATTTCATTTGTCCGTTGCTACTTTAAACATCTTTGTAATAACCTGGACAAAATGTACTCATTATTTTTAGATGATGCACAACAGGTACAATGTTAAAGCCAAAGAAAGTGCAGTTAAGTAAAGCAACAAAGATCAATAAACAAAATTGGCATCCACTGTATTATTATTATTTTGTACACTTAAAAGCTGGTATGGTGATGTTACCTCCTTATCAAAGGATTACACTTACTATCGAATCATAGTGTCCAACAAATCAAATGCAAATCCACATTGAGACAGTTGTTTTGACATGTGTTTGATATACTTCGGCACAAAAAACTGAGAACTTGAGATCAATGTTCTGAGTTTGAACTAGTTTAAATCAAGTAGACTGTAGGTTGAAACTGAGCCCCAGAGATTTCAGCTCTGTGAAAAGCACTGCAAGGCTTCAGTCCAGTCAATGAGACTCATCATTATAGTTGTACTCAGAGTGATTTATCTGTGTCTTCTTTGAAATTATTCCAGCCAGTACTAGAGATCTCAAGACATCGGAATTTTAATTTGCCAACACTTGAGGATACGCTGAGATGCGGATGAATGTCAAAAAGGGAGAAAAAAAAAAAACAGCCTGTCTTTCAGCCTCACATTCAAATAGTGACAAAAAAGAAAAAAATACGGACCAACAGCTGGACCTTAAATTTCACCACCACAGGCAGTTCAGACGTACCAGCTCAACACAGACCTAATGAAAATACTACAGTCTGCTCTGTCCGTAGCTCCGGCATATTGAGATTCTTGTCCTTCTGGCGAATATGAAAAATTCAACTCCCCATAAAATTCACAAGGCAGTGACATTACTTTCTTTCCCTTCTGACTCCCTGATCTCTCTGCAGGCGATAGATGCTGACCTTGACTCCACCTCACATATCGAATCAGAACTGAAGGCTCGGACCAGAAGATTGCCCAGCTTTTCCACATGGACCCAGTGACCGAGAGCTGTCGGTTCTGAAAGTTCTCGACTATGAGGCTCTGACTGACTCCAATCCGACATACACATTCAACGTAGAGGCCATGGATACAGAGGGAACAATGCCTCCTGACTCGCCTCTGTTAATGTCAGAATAATGGTGGGTGTCTGTGTACGAGTCGGTTTGTTTAAGTATAAGGACAAACAGTCTGAGGACACAAGGATGACTGAGGTCTTTTATTTCACAACAGGCAATGTGAAATTTTTGATTTTAGTTGAAAATGATTATTGTAGTCTAACAAATTGATCTTTTGTATGTCCTTTGCCTCCAAGGTTAAACACTTAGAGAAAAACACACATTAATCATTGGAGAAACTAAAAAGTTCTTTTTAACACAGCATATGCTAACAAACAAGCTATTTCCTAGCTTGCTAGCGTTGGCTGATGAGCATAAGTGGTGGTGCAGGCAGCATTGTTTTTGCCTTCCAATTGGTTTTCAGTGCAGAGCAATCAACCAAATTATTTTTTTTTGTCAGTGTCAGATATTAGTTAGCCTGGGAAACTAAGCGAATCTGCAAGCTCATGCTTGATTCCTCTGGCGGGTCTGTCTGGCGCCCCTCCTGTTCAGTCAGATTTCCCTCCGTCATGGATTGTGTTGGGCCATTCAGAACCATTTATCTTCTAAAGGGCAGGTTTTATACATGGGTTTTAATACAGTCTTTTAAATGTATTTATTGTTATTTCCTAATTTTATTGTACCAGGAAGTTCCATTAAGATCAAGATCTCTTTTACGAGACGGATCTGGCCGAGGTCTCGTCTTTGGCCTGATGTGAAGTTTTTTTTGAATGGCAGGGTTCTGTTGTATGAAAGAGGCTAGTGCTAAGTAAGCAGTCATGTATTTTCCATTAGCACTACACCAGAATCTCAACAATCTTAAGGTAAAATAAGTAATCTAGTTGCTTTAAAGATTTTATCCAACTTTCTTAAGGCGATGGCACTACTTCACTAAAAGGGTTTTGGTTTAACGAGTTAACAAGTTAACTGGTGACTTTCAGCTAAATGCATCAGTGGTTGCAATGGATGAAAGCTAGCTTGCTAGTAGTTGTGGTGTTTAGTTGATGACATAATTAAACTCTGAATTCACCATGCAGCCAAGTGATAAAAAATTACAAATAAATAATTCTAAAAGGAATATTTTAAAAAGGACCCACAGGTTTTCAGTCCTGTGATCATCCAATTTATTCCAGTCACTACCTATTTATCTACTCAGTTAAAACTGACACAAACAAAACAACACTTTACAAGAACTCAAGAAAGAGAAAATGATTATGAGTAAAATGAAGGAACCAGAGTGAAAGCAAAAAGCATCTTGCCTACAAGGTCAGTTTGCACGTCATTGGTACCAAACAATACACACTCTTACTGGAAGACATGAACAGTTCGTTGTACTGTATCTTTACAAAGCCGATGCCTTAGGACTGTGTCCGTCTGTGTGTGTTTATCTCTCCAGGACATGAATGACTTTTCTCCGGTATTCAGCCAGTCAGTGTACCAAGGCATGGTTGCCCCTAATGCTGTCAAGGGAACCATCGTAACCACAGTGATGGCCAAAGACTCTGACCCTGCGGTGAGCATTTCCATCTGCTGCTATTCAATCAAACTGTGTTTTGCAGCCTTTTCCCAAAGTTGCGTATGGGAATGATGCAAGATAATGATACTTGTCTCGTGTGTGTGTGTGGGTCTGTGTGTGTGTGTGTGTGTGTGCGTGTTTGTGTGTTTTTTAAATATGTTTGCACTTCTTTTTTATACCCCTGTGTAGCACTTAGTGAGCACCTCGATTTGGGCTTTTAACTCTCAACATGTTTGTAGTATAGGCTGCTTTATTCTGTTTGCTGTAAAATGAAGGTTATCTCACTTAAGCATTCCATTGTGAGCCATTAGATAGGCTGGTGCAGTTAAACCGCAGGTTTTAAAGGCTGTAAAAATCTCTTACTGGGCTCTAAGTGCAGTGTGAATATAGCTTATGTGGATTTGCTGAGTCACACAGCCTTTTTGTTTAGATGCAGATCTGGCTGTGTGAAACATAGCTGTCCTCTTTATCACCCAACTGGTAAATGTGCAATTTTACTGTATGCTAAATCACCAAATAAATATTTATGAAAAAGACAGCAAAACGGAATCTTTACTTTGCATTACTTTTCTGAAGAAGCCATGGTCTTATTTTTCACTTCGCCATCTCCGAGTGAAATCTTCCACACCGACGATGTTGCCCCATGAGCCTCTTTTAAAAGCCCCACACTCCTTTTACTAATGTGCTTGCTGTCTTACTACATCAGCAGTATTGATGCAGATTTGAGGTTTAAGCATCTCGCTAGACTCTCCTGGGTCAAAAAGTAACATAATACTGTCCAGGCTGTCTGTTTTAAAGGCTCCCAGTGCTCCAACAAGGCACTAAATAGCACCTTAACAGCCCTTGACATAGGCCTCTCTCTATATATAATATATATCTATAATATTTGAGTGTCAGTGTCATTTATATCGTCAGACTGCAAATTTCCCTTTCAAGTACAAGTCTTTATAAGAATTTGTCACAGTTGAAGTTTGCTGACTCACGGTGAGCTGTTTATTGAAAGCTTACAGAGGAGTAGACAGCTCTGAAGTGCTACAGTGCTCTGACAAAATCTGTCTCATTCCAGAAGAAATGACAGTTTACCATGTATATTATCTTAATAAATCTATATTTTTCTTGCACTTCAATTGTGTTGAATGCTACTTTCGACTGATTTTATTTTCAAACCTGTAATATTATACTGACACTAAGTCTGCTATTGCTGTTGCCGTAGAAGCTTCTGAAAGAAATATAGCCATGGATACCTTTCGATTTACTGGCAATGTGGCTTTGTTACAATCGCATCTCAAACATGAGACCCTGGTCTTATAAACTCGTGGTCTCAGTGTAAGGACACGTAAGAATAACGCAGATTATATTCTTGATGAAGACAAGGTGTTCAGGTTTGTAAAAAGCTTAGGACTAAAACATAGACGCAGAGGCAGGCGGGTTACAAAAGAAAAAGGTTTAAATAACAAAGCTGAAATCCTAAAATCAAAATGCAGGCAAAAAAAAGACAGGCGACACCAAGCTGGCAACAAAAAGTGCAAGCAAAAGAGAATTCATGACTAAACTAAGAATTCATGACTAAGAGCAAATCAGAAAAGCCACAGGGAACGACTGTGGGAACACAGAGGTAACGTGTAGAGCAAACACAGACACTGGGAACGTAGACGAACCAACACCTATAAGCCTCTGTCTTCATTTTAACAGTGTTTCGTTTTTATAGTTTTCAGGAGTTTCCAGAGGTGGTGCCTCAAGGTCGGATGCCACTCATTAGCACAAAGTAGCCAGAATTTTACTTTTTGCAAATAAGGAGCGGGCATTGTTATACACCCCGTCTCTTTGAAACACAACCCATTGCTACCAAAATACATTGGCACATGTACATGTTATCAGCAAAAAAAGGTAGGGATAAAAACAAAGACAGGAAAGTGTAAAACAAAACATCATACATGAGGGGACAACCGGCAAAATAAAAGAAAAGTAACTGAGGTAAAAACCCAAACTATGACACAAAATAAAGACTTCATCTTGATCCAGAGTTGTTAACACAAGAAATTATTAAAATAATGTAATTGTATGTATTTCCTGACATTTTGAGTCAAATTACTCGTACAAAGTGATGGTTGCTCATTTGCAACACTTAAGGGGTTAATTCATGATCATCTGAGTCACAAAAGTTGGACCGTATCTATCCGCAAATGATGTGTGTGTGTGTGTGTGTGTGTGTATTTTGGACAGGGACTCACTTTTTAACCAAGCAATTGCTTTGGATGTTAAATACTGTGACATTCATTCCACACTCATTACAACAGTATGCTTCTAATTTGATGCCACTTTGCAGAGAGTCAAAGAGTGGCAGCATTCCAAGCTACCAAGATATTTGTATATCTAATTATATCCTTATGCCACATTCATCTCAGTCTGTCATCTGAAATATGTTTTTTTCTCTTCATAGGGTACCCCAGCAGGACGACTGCACTATAGAGTGGACCACGAGGCTCATCCATATTCTGCTAGTATATTTGGTGTGGACGAAAAGACCGGAAATGTGGCAACCAGAGTGAACCTCAACGAGGAGCCAAACCTGAAGTTCAGTGTAAGTATCCACACACAGTTTACCAGTAATCAATAATGTATATAATGTTAGTGGCTAAAAGTTGTTAGCTAACTAATGACAAGAGCTAAAAAGCTCTGTTCAATTGAAAATGAAAAGGGGTCATATGAGGAATCTAAGGGGCTGTGGAAAGATTTCCTGGAGAGTAAATAAGAAAAAAATTGAATGGTCCTTTACATATGATGCTTAGGCATTTTTTTGTTTAAAATTGTTTTTTTTAGCTATGGTAGTGGTGTTATGGGGACAGGGATCGAAATGAAATGGACACAGATAACAGAGAATGAAAATAATTCTGATTGAGAGGTTGGTAACCCCTGCTGTATGCAGCACTCTGTGAAAGGTTCCTGTAGTTCATTTACATATGCATGACAATAACCACTGCTGGATGGTTGTTGTGCTTTTGAAAACAAAATTGCACCAAGAACAGGAATGGCATCCTGCCAAGGAGAGTACGTCTTCGCCTGTGTCCATTTTTTGGTTGGTTTGTTGGTCAGCAAGATTACATAAAACCTACTGAACACATTTCCATGAATGCAGGATAAATGATAAGTGATTTTTAAACATGCAAAGACAGGGTGTTTTTCAACGTTTCTGTTAATTTCTTAGGGAATAATGGTTTTAGGTAACTAGTATCCAAAAATGAGTGCAATTTGATGCAGATCTAAATTAAATCCATATCTAGCGGCTTTGAATATGTTTTATTTTGATATTGGTTTGGGTATGATTTAATTAAAGGAAGCTGCTGGGCCTTGGGGGAGATATGCGCTCTACTCGATGCTATTGTATTTTTTATTTAATGGTGCTATTGATAACAATCAGTCCCCGATTGAGACTCTCTTGGTATCTTTGTATTATTATATTTATTATATTCTGTTGTATTTTACTTGCACTGCATTATATTTTTATTTTTACTTAAATTAAGCACAGAAGTACAGTACATGTCACAAAAACATTTCACTCTGCGCATCCTGTATGAGTATGTGACAAATAAAACCTTTGAATCTCCCCTGCCATTGCATTCTTGTTAAAACACCACTGTTGTTCGAATCTGCCCCCTTTAAGTGGTCACCAGTTAGCTTGCTACCAGTAGCTAACATTAGGACATTACAGTATGCTTTGTGCAGACTGTAGAACTCAGTTTTTCCTCAAACTGGCAACTTCCAAGACTGTTGATTGCTGACGAAACAAGGATACCATTTGATACCAACGCTGTTATGCGGCTACTCCATCAGATAGTAATTTATTCACTATTGAATAGTCATGTAACAGTAAGTCTACTGTATTTACAATGTAAATACAGTAGGCAGCTCAATGTATATACAGTAGGCAGCATCTCTTATTGTTATCCCCAATCAATCAGATTGATCCATTCAAACTGTAAACATTGTCACTGGGGCTACAGTCCAACAGAGACATCATTACTGGAGGTTTTATCTGATGCATCCCTGCTTTGCTGGAGCTTGTGGATGTCGGTATTCTGTGGGCGGCGGATTGGGACGACATCACATGATGGGAGTCATTAAGAATTTATTTGATCATTGCTCTCAGATTGTACTTGTAGCATTTGTGTACAGAAAGGTGTCTTTGTAACCCAGAGCACTCAGATAAATCCCTATCCGCTGCACAAAGTACACCACAGCCACTTATTAGTTTCAAAAATGCTTTTTCCCCGCTTCCACCCTCAATGGGGCTTTGGGCCATGATAATTTCATCTTTTCATTGGGCTTTAATTAACACAACAAGGATTCAGCGTCCTCTGAAGATGTCACTCAGGGGACTAATTCTACCTCATTTGCTCCCAATAACTCAAACAAATGGAATCAGTCCAACGCTATGTACCATTTTTTTTGGATTATGACTGAGATAAATTCTGTCTGGTATCATTTCTACAAGGACATATTCACAGTCAGACAATGTCAGTGACATGTAGCAAATGTCTCCTTAATTTCCTTGCATGACATTATAAAGGAACCAAAGAAAAAAAAATGTTTTAGAGCAACTCGGCATGCATGAGCAAGTGTGCAGTGCTAGGAACAGGTTTTTACCTAAAAGCAAACAATTTAAACCCTCATTTGGGAAAAAAGGTTTTTCTTTTGTGCAAAGCAATTAACGACCCAAAACACTCTGAAGATACCTTTACATTTAGAGGGTTTCTGGTTAAAGCCTGAGTTATTGTATGATTTTAAATAAGGTTGCAGTATCATTAACAATTTTCTGGCTAAATTAGTGGAAGAAAACACAATATTTCAGCATCTTGATATTTAAGTTTATCCCTCATTAAGATTCCTTTGGGTCCGGTTAACCGCGGTTACCCCCAATTAAATAAAGAAGAAAGGCTAAACAGAAAAATAATAAGCACACCAGTGGGATGCACACTCTTCTGTTCTCTAATCCCAATGCAAATAATGTGCTTTTAGAATACAGACAACAAAGCAGCAGACATTTATTTTGCTTTTTTATCAGCCTGTCATGCATTAGCTGTATCAGTTCATGCAGCTGTCTCCACTGTCAACAGACTGTTTTAAAGGTGTGAACTGATATCTTTGCAATGTTAGCAGGCGTAAGCACTAGAGAGCCGCGTGGCTAGCGATCATGCGGAAATATGCCGAATGTTGTGGCTCTGTCCTAACCTACGTGTGTTTGACTGACAGCTGGTGGTGGTGGCCTATGATGATGGTGAGCCTGTCAAGGAGAACGCAACTCTGGTCGAGATCACAGTCCTTCAACCTTCTGTCATTCCTGTGTTCACTCAGGAAGAATACAGGTACTCTCACACACACTCACCCACACACACACCACACACACACACAGAGCATGGTACTATAATCCCCAAAATTTCAGTGGAGGTCGATGTGGCAGCACCTGCTGTTACTGGCGATAACATGAAGAGCGTTATAGTCATACAGCTACCAGAGATCTGTTCCAAATGGCACATTCATGGATCACTGGCGTCAAGACACGCAGTTTGTGCAGCTATTCAACCAAAAATGCGACTGAAAACAATGAGCAACTTGTGTATCTAAAGATGTGTTGTCTTCTTTATATGTTACTATAGCCATACTTATGCTGTCGCAAATATATGTGGGGCATGTTCAGGCTCTTGTCCAGCATGTGTTTGGAACTGTAAAGCAAGTGCATGGAATACAGCGCAGGAGTGGTGGACTTTAAACTAATAAAATAAGTAATACAAAAAAGGTGCAGGATTGCTGCCAAACTTTATAGTGAGAGAGATGCTCATTGTTAACGTAACTGATGTTAAATTGCCAAATTCAGATGTGAGAGTGGGTCTATCCTCGTTTTTCTACCGGTTTTTCATTATGGCAACACAAAGACCTGCTTCCTGTTTGAGCATCAAAGAAGTTTAAGTTTCCTCTTAAAAAGTAAAAAACTAGAGGTGTTGGTGGTCTTGTTGTTGTTGTTGTCGTTGCTGTTGATGAGACCCGGCAAATGCAGAGGTCTTGAAATGGCTTTTTTGGCCAGAAGAAGGGAGAAAATGTCTGGTTACCTGAACATCTGTCTGTAAGAGCTGTAAATTACCAATAAAGCACCAATAAACCCGGCGGCTGATATCACACGCTCCATCAGACTGAGCCACACACAAACACTTGCACAGAGTTTATACTCGCTGTCTAAATGTGAGAATGAAGCTATTTGGTTGTCGCTAGAGTGAAATTCCTATGGAGGAGAGAGACATCTATCTCTATTTAACACACCACGCCTAAAACTTTGGATGGTAGCTGCTCCTGCCGACCAAGACAGATGATTTGTTTTTCATCTTGCAAATTAATAAACTGCATCAATATAGGGTCTAACATGCAACGAACAAAATCTGTTATGACTACCTTTTCTCTGATGAATTAAAGCAACGAGCACTTAATATTGTTTAACCGCATATCACCATAAACCGTTAAAAATGTGGGAACACATCCTTATAACTCACTCCACAGGGAAGCAAATGGTTTTTTTTAGGTGACTATTTTCTCCGATCGGATGCTTCATACACACACACGGACACTGTTATGCTTTTTATCTAATTTTGTCATTTGTCTGAAGGACCTGTCTGAAACTTTGAGAGAAGTATATAACAGCCTGTAGAGGCCATTACAGTGGAAATAAAGTGAGGACGGCGTAGAGCTGCATCCAAATGTTCAGATTTTGTGGGTGCATTGGTGGGAGGTCTGTGAGTGCTGAGGGCTGTCCAAACCCACAATTCAGTCAGTCCACAAGGACCCTCAAGCGGACTTTCTGCAGACTTCCAGAGAGTCACTTAACGTGCGGACTTCACAGACTTAACAGATTTAAAAATATGTCAAAAACAACGACGAGACAGTTGTTATATATTTGTTGAGTTGTGTACTTGCACTATCCTAAGTGATTCCAATGAGGCGTTTCGCATGCGGTCGCCCATCACTTCTTATGGGATAGAGAAAGACTAAACTTAAATACATGAATACAAGTTTAAAACATGACCATTTGAATCTGAGTCACATCAGCGAGGGTTGCTGTGTAATGGTGTGTTCACCACAAGCAAACATGAATGAACAACAGCACACACCAATTCCTCCCTCACCTGTCTCTGGGTCTCTCTTCTTTTTCTCCTCACTTCTCTGTAAAATCACACTTGTTAAGCTAAAATGTATTTCCCCTCCGGTGCGCAGTCAAGATTACATAACGCAGAACACAACATAACATTAACACTTGAGAATGGAGGTCACCTCCGCAGATTGCTGCTGCAGTCAGGTTTATAAACAGGAGTGAAGGTAAATGGGCGTTTTCAATTCCATAAGTCAAAAAGTATCTGGATCAGAGACCAGAAATTCAATGTGGCTCCAGGTGTTTATTCCTCCAGAGGGATTGGCTCCGCCACCCAACTTTATAGTCGGTCCTACTTTGTTTAATTACCCAGGAAATCAGTGCAATACAAACATGATGTTGTAGTTTTTCCCATGCCGGCTGTCTGTGACACACAATCAGATGTCGGTGGGCTGGACAATTCCTGTAAGTTCAGTTCAGTATCAGTTCCTTTTTACGCTTTAATATATTTCAGTTTTTGTAAAAATGCCCCACCATGCCTCTGGCAGTGAAAAAGCATATAGAGAGCTGTTTACAAAATAAGAATACATTAATGTGCTTCCCCTCGTTCTCTAGCTATACAAAATGTCTATGTAAAACAGCAATAAATGTGATGGATTGATATCATATTTTTGTGAAGACGGCACGTAAACTTCACACACTCTTTTATTCACTCTGTGCCTGAAATACCAATAAACCCGGCGCTCACACACTATGAACTCAGTAAATCTTTTACCTCATGTGCAGACAGTGCCACACTCTCACTCTCCAGTCATCATTGTAACTCTTCCAGTTGGGGCCTGTTTCATAAGATCACAGGGTCACCACAGGTTTTCTCTCTCTGTGATTGGCTGGATAGACACAGGGTGTGAGTGAGGTCACATGTGAAATGGTCCTGTAATCGAAAGCTATTATCTCTCCTTTTCTTTGTCTGTCATTCTGTCTTATTTATTTCTTTTCTTAAAACA